>NW_009187623.1:0-232 GCF_000690835.1 Fulmarus glacialis
CAGACGATGCCGCCTTGTTCAAAAACACAAGAACTAACTGTTCCCTCTTGGCCACAGACAAGAGGAATCAGTATTTAGACCATTTACGGGCCACAGAGGGTCAGCGGAGATATGAAATCTGTGGATTCATTGAATTCCCTCATTACCACAACCCTAAATTTGCAATTACAGATTCATGAAGCTCAGCATCCCGCCTCCCACCGAGCGCTGCCTGTAAACCCACTGCATGCGC
>NW_009187623.1:323-559 GCF_000690835.1 Fulmarus glacialis
TCCGGGGCTGCTGCGGTGCCCCAAGCCGCCCAGCCAGCCACCGCGGGAGCAGTGTGCGTATAGGGAAAGCCTACAGTATTTTTATGTTCTGACAAATTGTCATTCCTTTGGCTCAGGAAGAGAAGCAGCGTCCTCCCCTCACATCCGGAAATTATCGTTGTTTATTTCAAGTTTTAAACTACTGGCTCATAAAAGAAAAGCAACCAAGAGCGGAGAAGCACGTCTGAGCTGCGTGC
>NW_009187624.1:0-44900 GCF_000690835.1 Fulmarus glacialis
AATTATTAATTAATTAGAACCAAATCTTTTTCTTTCTTGTAGTGGGGGTGAAGCTGGCTTAATAGCAGTGAAATTGTACTATTCTTGATCCTAAGTAACTGGACAATGGAAAAATTGGAGATAAAAAGGAAGCAAGTGAGTGTGAGTTTTTGTTATTATCGCCAGGCAGCATACTCTGATGCAAGAAGATAGTGAGGAAAACATATTTATTGTTACTTACTTCTTCCCATAAAATCTTAATGTTACCAGCTGTGTTTGGGTAGAGCTAGATTTCATCATTTTCCCCGCTTCCTGCCCCCTGCAGTCGTCCCTGCCCTCCCCCCTCCTGCCCGGAGGGCTGCTTCTTTCCCCCTGCTCCTCTTCTCTTTCTGCAGGAGCCAGGGGCATGCGGGAAGTGGTGCTTTTCTGCCCTGCTGCTGCTGCTACAGTGAGCGAGACAGAGCTTCCCTTTTGTGACAGGCTGACAAAATCAAAGTAATATTAATTTTCATAGATAATTGCAATCGGAGCCTAGTATCTAGAGAGTTTTTTGACTTAGTTGAAGCAGGAGGGAGACTTTTCTTTCTGTGGGTATAGAGAATCCTGCTTCAGAGGGAAATTATTGCCTGCAAGGGACTGCACCTTATGTCACTCCATTGCCACCACCACTATCCTTGGACTGAGCTATTTGTTGTTGAGACTTGTTGCTCAACGCCTCTTCCCAAAGATCAGTGCCTAACGAAAAACATGACAAAGAAGTTTCAAAAGGTAATAGTAAACCTCAACACCTCTTTAATTTTAGCTTGTATTCTGAAATTGTGGTTTTTTGCTAATGTTGTATTTGTGAATGATTGACAGGAGCTGACACTATAAAATTGTGTTCAAAATTCGTGGATTTCCATTTTCACTCAAGAAATTTCAATTTAACCTTTAAGGTTGAATTCTCCTTCATTAGGCTGGGGTCTCCCATTAACTTACAGACTCTTTCCTCCATTCCATTTCCTCAGTTTTAATTAAAATTTGTTTCTGTTATATGAATAAGAATAGATTTTGATTTATGGGAAATTCTGTTCGATGAGGAGTTAATGTTCCTACTGTCCTTTCCTGCCACCAGCAATCCCAGCAAGTGTCAGTGGTTGGTAAGTGAAGATGATAACCTGGGTGCACTATGCTGGTAGCTTGTAGAAGTAGTCAGGTACTGTTCAAAGTTATTTTAAAATTATGCAAGATAGAGCATAAAACTTACAAATTATTCTAATGCATTTAATTAGTATTAAAACCAAGATCCACATTTGCATTCTTTCTTTTTGTATGTAAGTGTGCACACCATCTGATAAGCTAGAATTGTGGAAGGTCATCTAGAGGAAGAATGGAATAAAATTTTCCCTGTCTGTGAAAACATCTGCAGATCTAAAATTAAAAAGTGGGAGGAGGGGGGAAGAGAGTGGAATGAACCAGAAATTCTAACAGGGACATGGGTTGCTTACAAATAAGTATAAACTCGCTCTGTAAGACAGTCCGATAATGCAGAACAGAGGAACTGGATAACTGGAGCTGATGATCATTGATTCAAGATAGATTGATTTGGGGATGCCAATATCTGCTCTTTATTGGGAGTGAGAATACAAGACGCCAGCGTGCATTCCTTTCAGACCTGTGCTGAGCCTGTTGGATATGGTTGTGGTGGGGTGGGGAATATGTTTCAAACCTATCCATTTTGTGGCTGAGCATTGTACCAGAAACTTGGCTCTTAGAGTGACTGCCAGTTCACTTTTGGTGATTTCAGCTGTGAATACTCTGACCCTAGTGTTCGTGCTGCATTTACCAGTGCAGCCTGGGAATGATGCTGCTGTAGAAAACGGGCCAGACTTTGAGGCATCTTATCTGTGCTTGGTATAGCCTAGGTAGGGAAAACATGTCCTTACTGTAAGGCCTCTCTTTATTTTTGCTGCCTGGGATTCTCCAAAGTCTATTCATTTAACCAAAGATTCACCATGAAGTTTTGCTTGGCCATAATCCCACCCAAAACTGGGTGGGAGAAACCCCCACATTATTTCCAAAAGCAGAGAGTCGGAGACAGGGAATTCACATGGGTATTCTTGTGTAAACCAAGATGACAAATCCAAAACCTGTTAAATTTTCTGAAGCCCGGAAAAACACCAGGAAAACAAATCCCAAACCTGCTTGTTCACTGAAGGCCCAGCAGCGAGCTATGCTGAGCATCTGCTGTTCCCCTGGAGTGTGAGTGTCAGCATCTCTTAGAAGCACATCTCTGAGCTGCCACCCTTGTTGGGATTTTGCTCAGGTTTATATCCATTTTTGTAACTAGGACTTTCTGATTCCTTTGAGAGCGCATAATTGAAAGCATGTTAGCAGAGTATTTGTGATGGATGTGTATTTTGGCCAACTTCCTAGATTTCTTTTTTCTTCTCACACCAGGAAGAGATAATATACAGCTGTATACCATCAATGCATAATGCCCTTATTTTCCTGCATTTTCTGTTTTTTGTGAAGGCCAGAGATCAATATAAATCCAATGTAAACCTCTAAATATACTTAATGCAAGTAAACCTATAATATCAGTTGTGGTGCTTATAACACCATCATTACTGTACTCTTTGGTTGACTAATTTGAAGAAAGTAAATATAAATACGTCTATTAAAATCTGTCATATAGATTTACATTCATTGCTTTGCGTTCCATTTTTGTTTTCGGTTCAATATAACTGGATTGTATGGATTAGTTTCCTCTAAATTTGACGAAGCTAAATGTTAGATTATGTTATGGGCTTGTACTTTGCTTTCTGTAAACAGCTTGTAAATCCTTTTGGAATAGTAGCATTATGGTGACATTAAAAACAAAAACGTAGATCAGCAAATTTCATATAGGCAGTTCTATTTATCTAATAAAAAATACATCATAGTCATAAATCACCTATACCCTTGCTTTCATGGGGAAATTAACAATAGCGTTTGAGTATTTATCTCCAAACCAGCATCTGCAGCATGTTTGTCATTAATATAAGAAAGCAAGCAGAGAAGCAAAGCTGAAATGCACTTGCTAAGATGATGTTTTTGTATTGAACTCCCAATTCTGTTATTGGCACTGGGTACCAACAGCAGAAGCTCTGTCAAAGTGACAATTTTAAATGTATGTAAAGAAGCTAACGTTCATCTTTCATCCTGGAAAATACAGTAGGATATAAGAGACTATGGGGACCCTGCTTAAGGAGATAGAAGACATGGCAGAAGTCCCCTTAAAAAAAAAAATCTATTTTATCATAAGTCTGGCGTTATTTTAAAGTGAAGGCGTTTCCTCACGAAAGGCACCTCTGGGATCATAGATTAGGCAGACAACCTTCATCACGGTCGTGGGCTCCCAACTGGCTTGTTGTGGGCAGGCCCCTGGTGTGGCGTGGCGTGGCGGTGCGGTGTGCCCCAAGTCCCCCCTCCGACACCCTGGCTCTTGCCTCTGCAGCTTCCTTGTCCTTCAAGGTCTGCTGCTGCCATGCTGCTGCCATCGCACCTCCCCTGCGAGCTTTGCTTGATCTGCTATACTGAGCCTGAAAGGGCCCAGGGCCGACTGGGGCTACAGACATGGGCAAGTATTCTTTATACCCTTAGACCTCCCTGCGGTTTCAGGAGCAGGGTGGGAGGACAACAGAGCTAACCCTACACAGATGCCGCACGGGACTGTCAGAGCTGTGCCGTGCTGGTGGGGCGGGGTGCCCTGTCACACATCCAAATCTCGCCCCGTAAGGTTGCCTTGGGTGGGCTCCTTCAGGAGCTCAGCTCTACAGTTTAAGCGCTGCAGCTCCAGTGAGGACAGCCTTCTTCAGTAACACCACCTAAATCATAATGTACTGTACAGGCTTTTTGGGGGGGCAAGATAGTGTACGGTGAGCTGGACCTACAGGAAAGGTGGGCTGCTGCTGGAGGTGCCCTAGCCTTCTCTGGCAGTCTGCTAATAATAATGCTTTAATACATATAGGATATTTATAACAATGGTCAATTTGATGTTTTGCTTGATGGTGTATATGTAAAGCACATATAAATTAAAAAGGTAATTTATGTACACTTGTGGGATTATAGCACAGGGCTTGCTCTGGAGATGTCAGAAAATTCACTGTATTTGAACACAATTGACTTGTGATATTTTGTGAAATCCTGATGCCTAGACGTACTGCCAGCCACGCTGAGGGCACGGCTGCTCGCTCAGGAGAGGTCTTGTATGGAGCAGATGTCTGTGTGGGTTGGATCCTCCTCTTGAGCAGAAGAGACCAGAGCATTAGGGGAGGCCTCTTTGTGAAACTTCTATATCTAATAGATTGATACTAAATTAAAAACACGCATTCTCTTTTGTTTCTGTATGTATCCTAAAAGGGGACTGCTATGTCTATAGGGACTCTTTTAATGTAACGTGCTGTTCGTTCTTAGCCTTGGTGTGTCAGTACCTCCCACACAACATCCCCTTTTATTGTATACATAAAAGTGTCAACCTTAAAGTGCTCATCTTGAGAATGTACAAAGATAGCTGTAATTTGTCAACAGGTTTAAAATCTCCAAGCAACTGTTTCCTTTTCCATCACACTCACTGTAGATGTTGTTCTGCAGAATGACTTGAGGTTTTGCATGCAGGGGTGTGTGTGTGAAGTTCTTGCAGTTAATTATCCTGGCTTGCTTTCCGCAAGAAGAAAGCGATTGCTAATTGTATAATGAGGTGTGAGTATTAGATATAAAAAAAAAAAAAAAGGTTCATTCATTTATTGTTCTAGGCTATCCCCAGTCAGATATCATTCATGTGCATTTAAGTGTATGTTGGTGTGGTTGATGGCTCAGTGACTATGACACTATTAGTCTTCTGCTGCCTGATTCCTAAGCAATCAGTCCAATAACGACAACCAGGATGGATTTTTTTGTTTGTGTTACAAACCTGTCAAGTAAAGGGATATTTTTCTAAGCAATTGCTCCCTAGGAGAAGCGGAAAGGCAGCAAAAAGACATTCAGTCTGACCTTGTGCTATTGAGCCAGGACAATATACTGCAGAAGAAAAGCTGTCAGCAGCCTATTGTGGCAAATCCTTGCTGGTCCTCAGGGCCTCACACCAATGAAAATCTGTGCCAAGCAGATAACTTGCTTTCTAATCTCCCTGTTTGGCTTATTTGTATCTGTGGCCTAATATAAAATGTACTATGCCTGAAAAGACTCAAAGCAGATGCTCTGTGTAAAAAGATCTGTCCATGAACCCTTCCTCCGTAACACAAACTACAACTGTAGCTCAAGTGAAAGTATATGTGTGTCTGTCCTTGGTGACAGGGCCATGTCTTTCTTCCTGCTACACTGCACCTGGCTGAAGACCATCTTGAGTTATTCTGGAAACACCCTGATCTGGTGCTTCCAGAGAATTTGGCCCTCAAGTGCCTGTTTCCTCTTCTCGTAATTTCTGCTGCTGCTGTGAAATAAGGTACTGGTAAGGGCAGCCTGATTAACTACCGGCTCCTGAGTGTTAAACTCAGGCAACGATTGTTGTTACAAATACAAGCTTTTATTACTTCAGCAGATGCTTCTACTATTTAGCCCAGAAGGGCCTTTTTTCATAATTTCCTCTTTTTTCTCCCTTTCTTCTCTGCAAATGCCAGCAGAGTTGAACTCCAGCACCTTGTCCTTCGATAGCAGCGAGCCTGCTGTCTCATTAGGCGATGGGGGATTTAAGCTGTTTTCCTGCAGAATTAAGACTCTGGGACATTAAAGTGCTCAGTACTGCATGTTGAAGTTTTTTTGTGTGTTTGAGTGCTGTTTGGAAAGGCGGTTATGTTTACACAGATTTAGACCTCATGAAAAAAACCCATTGTGTGTGTAATTCATTATTGTCTTGGGTTTGGCTGGGATAGAGTTAACTTTCTGCCTAGTAGGCGGTATAGTGCTATGTTTTGGATTTAGTATGAGAATAATGTTGATAACACAGGGATGTTTTAGTTGTTGCTAAGTAGTGCTTACATAGTCAAGGACTTTTCAGCTTCCCATGCCCTGCCAGGTGCACAAGAAGCTGGGAGGGAGCATAGTCAGGACAGCTGACCCAGCTGGCCAACGAGGTATTCTGTACCATATGACGTCATTATATACGCTCAGTATATAAGGCTGGGGAAGAAGAAAGAAGGGGGGACGTTCGTAGTGATGGTGTTTGTCTTCCCAAGTAATCGTTGCACATGACGGAGCCCTGCTTTCCTGGAGATGGCTGAACATCTGCCTGCCGATGGGAAATAGTGAATGAATTCCTTGTTTTGCTTTGCTTGTGTGCGCAGCTTTTGCTTTCCCTATCAAACTGTCTTTATCTCAACCCACGAGTTTTCTCACTTTCACCCTTCCGATTCTCTCCCCCATGGTACCGGGGGGGAGTGAGCGAGCAGCTGTGTGGGGCTTAGTTGCTGGATGGGGTTAACCCACGACAATTATGTAGGCAGTCATTTGGTAGGCAAAAAATTAATTCTGGGAAGACAATGTACTATTTCAAGTCTGTTAGAGTTCATAAAATATCCTGATGTTGTTCTACGTAAAAATTGAGGGTTGTGATTTTCTATGTCATAAAAATTTTTAAGTTATTAACCCAATGCTGTTCAAAGCAACTAGGAACTGTGCAAATGGCTTTTCTTTACCACTCCTCCCTCAGCCTCTGTTTCCAAATTATCCTAAAGATAAGGTTAATTTTCACTTCCTGTGTATAAAGTTAAAAACATATTTGTGCTCTGCTGAATCAAGGATTTTAAGGCTCACAACCTGATATATATAAAGCAGGACCTCCAGTATGTAAACGCTTGAAATAGTACTTAGTGTGTACTAGGAAAGATTGATCACTACATTGGAAATGAGGTGAAGAAGTTGACAAAGGCAAGAACAAAAAGTTCTTGCAACACGAATTTGGCAATTTGCTTTCTGTTGTTTCCACTAGCTCAAAGATACCAATGCTTTTAAGTTTTTTCCCAGATATTTTCCCTCACAATTATAAGAGGATTTTGAGGATGATGTACTCATTCAGTAAGCTCAAGAAGGTAAAAACCACCAAATATCCTATAACCTACAAAAAGAAGTTGCATGACCATGCAGATTGTCATGACTGTCTTTTCTTTGGTCACAGATGACTGGCAGAAAGATTTTTTGCTGCAAGGCACAAGTAAAGGTAATTCAGACTGTTGACACATTACTGAAATGATTTTCACAGAAGGAAGTATCTGTATATCAGCTAGGCACATTTTGTGTCCAGGGAGAAGGATGCTTCTGGGTACGGGATATCAAGATCCTTCAGTCTTTTTTTTTCCATGAGTCATATTGTTTGTAGAGACAGTAGGCCTCTGGATCTATTTTCATCCTGTGTGTGGATATTCCCTGTTGGGCTCAGCAGCTTGTGGGAGTGTGGAGCAGGCTTTTACTTCTACTGTCTGAAGGGTCTGTCTGTATGCTGAAAGTGGCTGTCAGTCAAACTGCTGTGAGTCTGCCCATCTGATCAGTCTGTGGCACTGACCACAGCTCTGACTGAAGTTGGAGGTGCAGCTGTGGATCATACCGGCTTTCCCTAGGTTCTTGGTGTAGTGGGCTGGCCTCCAAGAAGCCAAGTGTAGTATGACTGTGGATGAAGTAGTTGGCCAAATCATGCCTTTGTGCACTGTAGACAAACTGATGATGGCACGTGATAACCCATAAGCATGTACATGCTGGAGGCAAAGGCCAAGTCAGTGTGTTGTTGGGCAGCACAGCTGAAGAAGAGGGCAAAGGAGTTACTTGTGCGTGAAGAAGGCAGGTTATATGTGTGTGTATGTATGCAGAGTTTTCCTCAAATAGAAGATCTCCCTTCCAAACTCAAAGCAACCTGCTGTAGTTTCTGCCCAGGGTTATGATGGAGTTTGTGCATCTCTTGATAACAAAAGTGTGCATGTACATGTGATTAGCCAGGAATTAATAAAGTGGCCAGCCTCCACATGAAAGTTGCAAAGAAACAAAGTTTGTGACTCCTGTGATGCTATTTAGTCTCAGTTCTCTTGGAAAACTGGGCACATGTATGATCACTAATTATTTCCCAACGCTATAAATTTTTTTTCCTGCTCCCCTTCCACCATGCCCTCCTTCTCAAAAAAGGTACTTGTCATAAAGTAAGCATTTCTGTGATTTATCTCCCAAGGGAAAGCCCATCTGTTTAATAAGCTTTATCAGAAACATTGTTCAGTTCTCCTTACTACTCAACCACAGATGCTTCATTGACAAGTACATGAGATAAAAATTAAACTGTTTAGGGCATGAGCTATTTAAGAAACAGAGAGATGTAAGATGAGGGTTTAATTTTTTTTTCTTAATTTTAACATTAATGAGCATTTAATGTGACTGTATTATCTCTAAAGAGAGTAGGAACATAATGAGATTGTAAATTGGTGTGTCAAGAATTTTCTGAAGCAGAGCAATCTTTGTAACTAACTTGACTTCAGGCAAAATAGCCAAATTGGTGCCATTTGACATTGTATTATACATCAGCCAGTGATACAAAACATCTTAGGCCCTGGGAAACATCTGTAAAGGGCAGATGCAGATGCAATCTTCAGCTAGGGCATAGGGATGTATGGTGGTATGCAGATCATGTGACTGGAGCAAATGTAACATTTCTAAGTCAACAGGCAGCCCATTTCTGCCCCATCATTTACACCGTGGAGCTGAAAAGGAAGATCCTGATTGTACCTGCCCATGGGAGATTGTACCAGCTCACAGGAACGGAGCAGATAATAGAGAAAAACCTGTGTGTAATTTTGTTGAAAGTTTTCATCGTAGCAAGGTTTTTAATCTTGCCTCACCTCCTCCAGGGAGGAACATATGTTTCTATTTCTGAAATCCATGACAGCCCCTCTTATGAAGGTCTAAGCAGAAATATTAAAGTAAAAGGTCTCAAAAAGTCACTCTGTGTAGCTCACCAAAGAGAAAGAATTGATTTGATCAGCCTCTAAGCACTAACATAGAGCAGTGAGATTGATAGTGACACTTCACTTTAGCTGATTAAAGAGATCGAGTTTTAATGGTTAGAATACAAGACATATATATTTTTTTTTTTTTTTTTTTTTTTTTTTTTTTTTCCTTCCCAAATTAGTCAGGGGGCACACACATGCAGGGCAGAACTTGTTGCTGTTACAGGGGCCATCAACAGCCCTGGGTGGGGCAGAGATAGTTCAGGTAGGAGACAGACATACCTATAACATTGCTCAGGCCAGACCTGGCTGCTGGCTTTGAGTTTAAATGGAGCCCTGGATGGTGGACATAGGGTAGGGGTCTCAGCTGAGGCCGCTCAGGGCAATCACAGCCTACAGGTGCCCTCAGGGCCCTGACAAAGGAAGTGCTTTGGTTTAAGTTGGATTTAGTGGCAGGGAATTGCCTGGATTGTGGAAAGGTTCTGGTTAGCTGGTCTTTCCTTCTTGTGAATTCTGCAGGTGTGGGGATATTCAGGGAGTGGTTATAGTTCCCTGTCGATCTGCTCTAGTCCTCTTCAAAGCCAGAACGTGGTGGAGCCAGCAACATGAATTTCTCAGGTAAGAGTAATGCTCTGGTTTCTGTTTTAAGGGTAGTGCTTTCCAGCAAAAATCTGTCCCCTTGTGTGTCCTTAGGGACAGTGGGCAGTCAAGTCTGGGAGGGACCTCATGAAGCAGCTTTGCTCTGATAATTCCTTATCTGGCACAGAAAAGCAGCTGAAATGCACATGAGAGAAGTTGTGCTTGATTGTACAAGTAGAGGCTTCCAAAACTCATCCAGAACTTTCTTCTTGCTGAATAGCTCCAGTAAGGGCACTGAAGCAAAGCATATAAATTTCAGTGAACATGATGTAGTCAAGCTGAAAAAGTCATTCTTCTATAAGTCGATAGTGTAATATCCAGGATTTAGCACGTGCAGATGCACTATTAAAGTTCAACAGAAATAGTTCCAGTGACCTTGAAAGTGAGCCCTTCTATGGAAAAGATAGAAGCTGTGCTGTCTGAGATGACCTGCAGTGTCAGCAAATGTGTGGCAGCTGGTGAATACAGCTTTTAGCTTTATAATGTACCTGGAAGTCTAATCAATAAGCCTGACTTTGGGAAATACAACCTTTTTCTCCTCCCTTAGCAACAAATATTATTTATATTCCATTTCAAATCAGTTTGAAAGTACTTTTCCTATTTTCCAAAACATTGAATAGGTAGGTACAAGGCAACTAGTTTCTTGTCATTGTTATTCTAGTATTGAAAACTTCCAGTTGAATATTTTCAGCATAGGTACATCTATGCTAATAAAACACTTTCAAGGATTGCCCTGGGGCTTGGTTTATGATGCTGCTAAGGGAGTGTGTGTGGGGGTGCGCAGGGAAGAAGTCCCAAAACACCATGAGGTCTTGTTCAGAATCTGATGTTTGCAAATGAAGACTGAGGATAAAATGCATGCCTGTGGCTCATTTCTTTAATGCTGATATAGACATGGGAAACTTGGGTTTGCATGGGGTCTCTTAAAGGCAATGAGAGTCTCTTGATAATTGTTTGCAGCTAGTGCATTGGAGTTTAATGTGTTTTGTGTTTGTTCCTCATGATGTTTTAACAGGCCAGCTCAGGTGCTATGCAGCTTTGTAGGGATTCCTAGCCAGGAGCTGCACGCAATCACAACATTACAAGGGACTTGGAAAGCTTTAAGTTTGGAAAGCTTTCAAGCCTTTCCAAAGCTTTCTATTAATGATTGCAATTGCACTGTATCCCTGTAGGCAAATAGACTGTTGCATGACCCTATTGTGGGCTGATTACTACCATTCCCACTGTGTTAATTGCTGAAAAGCCCCCTGAGGTTTTAATAGGAATCCTTGCAGAGTAAAGTGCTAGCTAGGTGAAGAAAGGAGGCAGCCCTCAAGTCAGATCCATTTCTTCAGGATAGAGAAATGTAGGGTTAACTCCTGTTCTCCTCATAGCTATTGCAAAAGGGTGACTCGTGAGAGGATAAGGAGAAGCAATATACATAGGGCTTGGGGTGGTGGGAGTCCCTGGGTGCTGCTGCAGTTGTTAGTGACTACTCTTCCCTCCCCTCCTCAGATACTGTCTGGCACTGGGCAGCATTAGACATCAGTGCATGTCGGTTATTAACATTTTACCTCAAGAAAACTTCTGATGAAGACGCTATAATATTTCCTTCTGTTTTGAGGTTACTTAACCATTTTAACCTTAAAAAAAAAAAAACACAACAACTCTACTTAAGCCAAAAGCTTTAAAGTGTGAAGTTGAAATGTTTCATGTGGGAGATCTTGATATAAGGTTCAGTTTTTCAAAGGTCTCCCTTCCCTTCTGCTTTGAAAGTACTGTAAAATACCGAAAGTATTCAATGGACTGAGCCTATATCTGTACATTCTGCTGGCTTTTCTGGATTTTTTCCCCTGAATTTACTTTTTGGTGACTGTTTATTATTTTATTAATACGTAAATTCATGTGCATACAGATCGTTAGTCTCTAGCTTCTTAAAATGATAAAATCAGTCTTTGTATCTATTTTAAACTTAAACTCGGACACTTCTTGGATGCTTTCTCTCCATTTCCTTTTAAACAAAGGAGATTAATAGTATCATACAATTTTTTTCCTTAATAGACCATAAGGGCTTTTCTGTTTATTACCGCAAACATCTGGAAAACACCTCAGAAATTCTTTATCTTAATTCCCTTAACAAGGTTCATATTTTAAGCACAGGTCATGTATTGTGAAACAATTTCTGAGTGAGTTTAGCCATATCACTCAGTTTGTTATCTTTTGAGCGCTCATTGCTAATCTCTTGGTGGTAACCGGGAAACAATAATCTTGGAAGTGTCACAGTCTTGATACTGATTCCTAAATTTTCTGGAACAAATTCTGTACTCTGTTTTAAGTATGTCTGGAGTCACTGCATTTGTGCTGGTGTAGCAGACAGATATAACTCTCTCTGAGGGCCAGCTGGAACTTATTTGCAGCCTGCTATATTAGAGGTCAAATCAGTAGTAGACTTCATTATGGATCAAATAGTAAGACATTTCTTAACTATTTTGCATACGACTTTGTTAGCGTGCAGCTTGAAAGCTCCCAGATAGGAGGGATCTGGAGTTGGAGATTAAGCTGCAAAGTTCCGGCTTTATCATCCGAGGCATTCACTTTGGCTCAGCATCCTCACTTCAGATTAGTGATACAAAACCCTGCGTATGTACATCTGAAGCTTGGGAGTGGCTGTCTGTAATTTATGAAAGTCCTGTTCACAGGCTATTTGAAGACTTCAAACCTGCTTGCTTTTATTTTTTTGCGGCTGCTGTCAGCTGTTTTTAAAAGGTAATTTTTCCTGGAAAGGAGGACTGTATTTTCTCATGTCTGTGTCAGGGTTCTGAGGGCAGTGACTCTTGCAATGTAGTCCTAATCTGTTCCATGCTTCTCGAGACTAACACCATTTTGGTGAGTCAGGGTAATGGTCGTTCCCCTTCAGGATCTAGGGAGGATGGAGTGATGCAACAACCTGTGTTCCTATTTGTCTTTTGGATTTATTTCTGCATAAATCAAAGGGTTTCCATTAAAGGCAATCAGTTCAGTGCATTTAATAAAAGGCCAGTTGTGCACATGTATGTGGGTGTACGGGAAGGCTTGCTGGTGTGTTGCCACCTCTTCGATACTGAAGGCAGGATCATGTGAGAGCCTGCCAGATGTGCTGCTGGAGTCTGCAGGTGTTTCATCCCATGGATAGGAGAAACATAATACACAACTCTATGTGTAAGCGCTGTTAGTATTGTCAGAAAAACTTGGCACCTACAGCAGCCTTTAAAAAGCTGTATTCTACAGGATTTTTTTTTTTTTTCTAAGACTTGGTACAATTCATGGATATGGATGGACAGACCCCAGGTCTGGTAATGGAAAGCAGAGCCTTTCAGAATGAGGTCATTGCTTTGGAGACTTGGTTATGTAGCTAGTTATTACCAAGTGTAAGCTTTACTGCTGTGAAGGGACCTTCTTCAACACAGTTATTCAGAAATAAGCTCCTTCTTTAGTACTATGTGGCTTTGTGTTCAAAGTTATTCATGTTTGAAAATGGTGATGTGTTCTGTGGCACATATGAAACAAATATGTCTCAGGAGATAGACATCCCTAATGTTAGAGGGATCATAGTTACTGGGATCTGGAAGGCAGAAGAGGAAATGAACCTTTTAATGTAGGTGGTGTTATAATTTACAGGGGAACTCTGGGAAGTTATTTTTTAAAAAGAAAACCAAATCTGCATTTGGATTATGTTTCTTGTACATGCTGAAATGTCACAGACAAGTGGTGAGCAAGTCTCATTCCACCATGGTTTGACAAGACTGAAATCCAACCAAAGGAGAAGGGTAGCTATTTTAAAATCAATATTTAAAGCAAATCAGATGCACATGGCTAACACTTTACAAAGAACATGTACTTATTTATTCATTAAAATATTGTTGAATTCTTACATACTACTTTTCTGTCAGTAGCTCTCAGTAATTTATAAAATAGACAAATATCATAATTCTGTTTTACAAATGGAGACCCCAAGGTGTGGGGAGGCAAAAATGGTTTCCTTGATGCCACTTAGGAGAGCAGTATCTAGTGTGGTAACGGGATCTAAATCTCTCAAGTCCATGTGAAGTGCTCTGCTAAGCTTTTGTGCTGTAAGTCTAAACATGAGACCTTAAAAATGAGTGTGTTCCATCTATTTTAAGGAAAAAATAAAAAGAATTTTCTTAGAGCTAAAAAGTACCTCTTGCCTTCCCCTGAAACCTGCATTTGTTTTCAGTAGACATTGTCTTAACTGCTATTTTATTGTATTAAGTGCTGTAACTGTGATTACCTGTCTTACAGAACATAAGCATTCACTTAGCTTGATCTAAGTCATACATCTTGATTTGTGCAAAACAGGTTTATCATGAGCTCTGGACTAATTATCTATGGGTGAACTCTTCTTATTTGAAAGCGCTTGAGGAAATCATTACATTATAGGTAGACAAAAAGTCTTACTTAGAATTTGTTTGCTGTAAAGGGTATGCTTTCTCATCAGATCAACAGGATAATTTAAGAAATCTAGCCTAACCTTTTTAACTTTGAAGAATCTTTGCTGACTTAATAGTGTTTGGCATGATTTTCCTGACACTCATGAATTTCAGGGTCTTACATTTTTAATGGAGACCTGAAGGTTACAGGACTATATGTTTCAAGCAGGGAATTTAGCAACTAAATAGTTTCTAAGTTCTGTGCACAGGAGATCTTAACAAGTGAATGCATAAACTAAGGTAAATTAAAACTTTGTAAATAAAATAGCCTTTGATCCTATAAATACTTATTGATAGATGTATTTTGTGTAGGTAAATAATCTTGTTGACTGCTATAGGTGTGCTTGCAAGCTTATGAAATTCTTTTGCAGAACTGAAGTTTAAATGGCAAGGGAAGAATCTAGGGATTAGTCTAGTTTTAGACCTGAGACTTATCTCTATGACTTCCTTAACCTAAAAGTGCAAGGGTGTTGTTTTTAACTGAGCCAGGAAACCACCTTTGTTTCAAAGCTAGAGTGAGGATGAGAGCCTGAGCCTCACCCGAGGTCCAGGTATAGCTCTTGGCATGGTAGTCCCATCATATCTAGTAGACCATGTTTACAGTATAAAGAGCCTTATGTGAAGCCTGCTGGAAATCAAAAGGAGTGGGAATGCCCATACCCTTGGGTATGCGAATAGTGCACAGTGTTATAAGGAGGGGGATCTTAAATGCTGTTCAGGTTTGTCTACTATATCGGCTTTAGGAATCAAACCAGTGTTGGCTCCATTGGGTGTTGGATAGGTCCTTTAACAAGTAAACCCTATGCAGTACAGGGTGTGAGAACTAGATGTGAATGGGTAGAGATGTGTTCTCAAAGAGGTTTCCTTGCTTTTTAAACAGCAGAATGGGAAACATCAACAGAGAAAGGGTGCGTAAATAAGGATTTATTTGCTTGACCATGTGGGCTGTGATATGGTGATATATCTCCATTTGATCCCCCAGCTTTGAGACACCGAAGCACTCGGAAGTCCTCCTTTGCGTGACTATCCATTTGCAGTGAATAAGTGCTGAAGTCCTTTGTGCTCTATTACAAATATGGATATTAGGTCATAAAAAATATTGTCCTCCTTGTAATTAATTTACTGCCATTCATCAGAGCCTTGAAACTTTTATGGCACAGAACAGTAATTGGCCACAATACTACTGAAACTTATGTGAACAGAGGATCTGGCCCAGTGCCCCAAGCTGCCTGTGAATAAAAAATTAGATTAATATTGACAAACCCTTTCCTTCTGTGTGCTATTCAAGAGAAATATTTTGGCCTCTATTTTCAGTTAACCAATTTGCCAAATGCTTGATTTTTAGCATATTGTCACTGGAGTATATATGAGTTTTTTGTTATCCTAATTCTTCCAAATTAGTGCATGTTATTCCACATAGGAAAAGAGCGTTCAGTTTTCGGTACTCTAATGTTTTGTCAGTGAAAGACCAGAAACTCCTGATGTGAGCAAACAAGACCTCAAATAGAAGTGAAAGTAATCCGCATTTTGTTGAGCGTGTTATTTGTTCTACCAGGCCATGTAAAACTTGTTCTTCATTTCCATGCATTGCTTTTTGTCTTGGGTACCTAATCTTACAGTTTTGCTTTCGGTAACTGAAAGATGCTCAAAATCTTATTCACAAACCTCTGACTTTGCTGCTTTTGAGATCATTCTCTCTGGGTCAGTGTCACTTCTCCTTTGTGGCAGTGAGCGTACTTCAGTTAACAGCTCTGAACTCTGCTGTGTGTTCTCTGCGTGTCAAGCCAACCTCACTGCTGAACTTCCTATCTGTTGGTCTTGCGAGATTTTTAAAGACACTTAAATAGCAAAGGGAGAGTAGCAGGCAGCAAGAGTAATGGGTAAATGTGTGGAGGGCTAATGCATGCAGGAAAAACAGGAAAACTGATTAGATGAGCTCAGAAAAAGGTGGGGGGTTGTGAATGATATATTCAGGATGAGAAAGGAGATAGTGAAGCATAGTGAAGTGCTAGATACAGTCTCTTCTTGGGTAGCTGGGTGAGCTTGGTAAATATGAGGATCTCTCCTTGAATTACAGCATCCTTGCTAAATCACTGATTAGGCAGAATGATTTAATCCTGAATGAGGAAGAGGTTCTAGCTTGAAAAAAAACAAACTCCACCTTACTTCCTCCATACTACAACAGGCCCACGATCCCTTTCATCTTATACAGTGTGTGTTCATGCAAATTAGTCATCTCATATAGTGCGTAAACCCAGAGATCAGTTAGGTCTGTATGAGGAAAACTTGGGTGTTTTCTGGTGTTTGAGTTCACTGGCTGCCTTTTTTAATTATTAAATGATATTTTAACTGATCTAATAGAAAAGATCCAGTTGGAAAGGACCTAAAATGATCACCTAGTCCAACTGCCTGACCACTTCAGGGCTGACCAAAAGTTAAAGCATGGTATTAAGGGCATTGTTTGAATGCCTCTTAAACAGTGACAGGCTTGGGGCATCGACCACCTCTCCAGGAAGCTTGTTCCAGTGTTTGACCACCCTCTCGGTAAAGAAGTGCTTCCTAATGTCCAGTCTAAATCTCCCCTGGTGCAGCTTTGAACCATTCCCACGTGTCCTATCACTGTATCCCAGGGAGAAGAGCTCAGCACCTCCCTCTCCACGTCCCCTCGTCAGGAGGCTGTAGAGAGCAATAAGGTTGCTCTCAGCCTCCTTTTCTCCAAACTAGACAAACCCAAAGTCCTTAGCTGCTCCTCACAGGACATTCCTTCCAGCCCTTTCACCAGCTTTGTTGCCCTCCTCTGGATACATTCAAGGACCTTCACATCCTTCTTAAATTGTGGGGCCCAGAACTGCACACAGTAACCTAGGTGAGGCCACACCAACGCTGAATACAGCGGGATGATCACCTCTTTTGACCCGCTGGTTGTGCTGTGTCTGATGCACCCCAGGATGCAGTTTGCCCTCTTGGCTGCCAGGGCACGCTGCTGGCTCTTATTGAGCCTGCTGTCGATCAGCACCTCCAGACCCCTTTCCGCAGGGCTGCTTTCCAGCCACTCCTCTCTCAATTTATACTTGTGCCTGGTGTGACTCTGTCCCAGGTGCAGAATCCAGCATTTGGACTTGTTAAATTTCATGCTATTAATGACTGCCCAATGCTCAAATCTCTCTAGATCCCTCTGCAAGGCATCTTGTCCCTCGAGGGAGTCAACAGCACCTCCCAGTTTAGTATCACCAGCAAACTTACTGAGGGTGCACTATGTTAGTTGCACTTTTGAATGCACACAGCTGAGGAAAGGAAGTGTACTTGTGGCATGTAACTATAAATGTAGTACTTGCATTTTTTTTCATCACTACTTTTTCATGTGCTAACAGCTGATGCAAGACTGGGGGCTTAGCCATCTCTTGAGTTTTTCAGTAATTTTTCAGTAATCTAGGTTTAAGATCAATTATTTAGGATTGGAAATCCATAAACTTTTTAAAGAATCTATGTTACCCAGAGGTTGGTATCCTTACTATTTGCTGAAATTGCAGTCTGAGAACATGTAGCCTACAGTCTGATCTGTAACACTTTGTTAATTTAGTTTGAAGACTATAGGTAAATATAAAGACTGATATTTCTACCTGTTGGATTCTGGAGAAGTGTCAAACATGACTGGGATAAATCTAGTGCAAAGATTTGTTTTCACAGGCATTACTCTGGACATTGCTGGGGAGGGGTGGAGGAATAAATTTGATATAACCAGGACCTGACTGAAAAATCTGACTCTCTTCTATCAGAAGAAACTGAGTGCATTCTTGAAAAATGTCCAGGAAAAAAATCAAGTAACACTTGCATTTTTTGTTTCATTTGGAGAACACTGGAAGGTTTTCTTTTGAAGTATATTTTCTTAATAATATGTTAAACAAAAAATATTTTTGTATTATGTAATAATCTTCAGTTAAAGTAACTATGGGAATTTGGCATGTTCTTTTGACTAAAATTTTTGAAATATCTTTTGTTTATTCCTCTGAATAAAAAAATTGTACATTTAAATTATTTCTTTCCTGCAGAGGGATAATTGAATTAATCATGAATTTTGTACCTGCTGTACTCTGTTTAAAACAAAGTTTTAAATTAAATTTTAGGGGATTGACTGGCAGTGAGGGTGGGAAAGCGAGGTGGCTTGCTCAATTTGACATTATTGGCTATGCATTTGTAAAATGAAAAAATTTAATTGAAAAGCTGAACCCGAGCTCCTTCAGAAGCAGCCTCAAGCCGACCTACAACTTCCTGTTTTCCTTTAGATGAGCTCAAAAATTCCTTCTCTTACTAACTATTCATTTTCTAATGAATGAAATTAACAGATATAGCCAAGGTCATAGCATGTACTAGAAAGTGATTTTTAGATGATTATGATTTTTTTGGACCTCTGGTTTTATTGTATAGGTTCTAATTATTTGAGGTCATGAGGAGATTCACTGACACTGATTTACCTGTTCATTAAAGAAAGGCAGCAAAGCAGGCTGCAATGTAACTTGTAGCCTGCTGTTCAGGAAGGTGCCCTTCTGAAGGTCCTGCATGTTGAGCTTTGCTGTAGCTCTGCTCTGCATTCTGAAGAGAGGACAGAGGCATGGTCCCTCCTAAAGTGCCAGTGATCTTCCTGGGAGCATCTGCCAAAATTTTCCATCTTTTAATCTCCTGAAGTCTTACAAATTTAAGGGGTAAGCTGAAGGGGTTAACAACTAAGCCAGAAGGGGTAGGATGTTAAAGGATAACAGATCTTTCCCCTATACTTTGTAGATTTGGGCAAAATGGACTTTGTAGCACACAGTTGCTCAAGCTTAATGGCTCTTCAACAAGGTCCTGTGCTCTGCTCTTGCTAGACTGATGGTAAGTTCTCCTCCTCCCCTGGAGAAGGGATTATAGAATCATAGAATAATTTGGGTTGGAAGGGGCCTTTACAGGTCATGTAGTCCAACCCCCCTGTAGTGAGCAGGGGCATCTTCAACTAGATCAGGTTGCTCAGAGGGTTCAACTGAAACTTAGGGATGGAAAGTGCCTCTTAGACTATTCCTCCTCCTCTTGATATAGGTTCAAGAGACACAGTCTGACATGACTCTACTCATAGCAAGAGATGCCTGGACAGGCGTCCCGTAACAACAACCCATAACAGCGAGTGTGATGTGAGCCAAGGCAGCAGCGTTGGAGCTCAAAGCCTGCTGAATGGACTCTCTTGGAAACAAGGGCTCCTTCTTTCCACTTCCTCCAATTCGCTGACATGTTCCCTTCCCAACTGAGGTATAGTTTCTTCTGTGTAACTTTTTCCAAGAGCCAATTTTCTTTTGGAAATATGTAACTGACAGATCTGCAAAGGTTCTGGCAAGAGATGGATTTCTGTTGTTTGCCCCAGGTAATATGAGCTTCATAGTTTTATTTAATCTTGCTTTTTATTGTTTTTATTTTTAACTTTGGATTGCTTGTTAAAATCCAAACGAGGAGTTGAAGGAAGAAAAACACAGCCAGTTTGAACACTGTCTATGCGGTGCTAAACATACTATTCCAGGAAGAAGCCACATATATGTTATCTTTAGATGTACATTTGCTCTAGCAGTCCTTGTCTATTTCAGGTGTTACAGGGTATAAAAATACATAGTAGACAGTCCTCACTGAAAGTGGCTGAAGCTAAAATATATTGGGTAACAGGCTCTCTCTCTTTTAGTCTGGAAATTCAGATTTGATGCTGGAAGTTGTGCTCAGGATATGTAGTCAATTTTACGTCATATGAGCCATTAGACGTGCTAATACAAATGGAATTACAATAAACTATTTTTAACTTGCATGCTGACAAATATTTACATAAATCCTTGAGTGGTAGGATTTTTTCCGAAATTATCTTCTTATAGAGTGAGCAAAAATCTTTCTTAGCTTGCTCTTCAAACAGGATCTGTGCTTTACATAAACCCCAAACGTAGCCATTTCCTGGGAACTGATTTATTAGCAAACAAAGTAAAACATCTCAGATCTTCTCTTGGCTACAGCTGGGGTTCCTCTGCTGGGACTCATACACTTCTGATAGGAATATATGACTAACAGTTGAAACATATGCAGTAACTTAAGCTGCCCGAGAGAACTCTCTAACATTTTCCAGTTATACTTTTTTTTACAAAAAACTGTGAAGCTTTCTAGTCCGAATGCATGCATATATTCAGGGAGGGGATGGGAGCATTATTTTGTCTTTAAAAGCTTTAGGTCCTTTGACTCTTTCATTTTCTTGGCTCTTTGGTAATGCATCTCTGAAACGGTCATCTTCTAAAATGACTTGCCTACCTCACCTGAGAGTGTAGGCTGGTTTTGTGTAAATGACCGACAGTCTCAAGGACAATAAAGACTCTATAGTGATGATCCCTAGAAAAAAGCACAAGCTTAAAGTTCTTTTTTGTTTAAACCCTAAAAAACGGGTTATTGTAATAGCCAGTTTTCACATGTGTATTGTTTTCTACCTGACGAACTTGAATACAATGAAGTGAACTCTTCCCAGCAAAGAACGTATTAAGCTTATGGGTGAGAAAAGCAAGACACAGTGAGATTCAAAAGATTTTACTTTGAAAATATGTTGCAGAAATGGTTCATTAGTATTGTGCTTTAACACTAACCTTCTTTCTACTTTACCTTGAAGATCATAATTATATTTGTTTGACATGTTTGATAGCATAAAATATTTGAATAAAGAAATATAGGAAGGGAAGATGAGGTCAAAGGTGTATGTATCCCACTTTAATGGGCCAGACTTCTAGTGGATTGGAGAGCTGCCAGTTCCTGATGTTTAGGGACAGAATATGAGAGCAGGCAGGCATAAAGTGAGGCTTTTCCCACTCCATCAATTGCTTTCAGCAATATGTGGCTTAGGGACTGTCAGAGTCAAAGGTTGTATCCACATCTTCACATTTAATAGTTCTTGTAGGATTTTTTTTTTAACCTGAAGCTATCTAAAGGGAAAGCTGCCTTAAAGCTAACCCAAAGGCAAAGAGCAGAAAGCAACAGGCTTAGCTTTTTTTTTTTTTTCTTTTTCTTTTAAAGCATGATATTCTATGTTGTTACTGGATATTTTTTTCAGCAAAAGCGGGATTGACATTTTCTTCAAAAAGGAGTTACAAGTCTGCAACATCCAGACCACTGAAAAATGGCCAGTCTGGGATTGAGGGACAATATGGTTTTGCTCAGATGGGCTAGTATTACTTGCAGTATGGTTCTTGCAGCTTAGTGCAAGGAAATTTGTGCTCTCAGACCAGAGAATTGGTGTGAATGTACTGCTTATTGCCTTTCTAGGCCACATATCAACTCTACCTCTCTTTGACTCATGTCCACAGCAAACTCTATTTAATCCTGTTTATAATTTTGTCCCTCTAGATTATCTGTTATGTACCTTTTATTGAAGCAGTGCTTCTTGAGGTAAATACTGTGTGTTTAATAGGCTTAGTATTTTCAAAAAATTTTCTCAACAAAAATAGCACTCGGACTTTCTTATAAGCACTCTGTAAGACAAGTGTGCATATTTGCACATTTATCCTCAAATGTAGGATGATGGCTCTGTTAAAGACTTTTATAGGAACGATATTCAAATTCCTATTGTCTAATTCAAAGTCCTTCTCACTAATGGCCATTAATTTAAAGTGCATTAAAAATACTAAATTTCAAAAAGAAAATGAAGTAAATGATTACCAAGGGGAATTAGGCACTTAGACCCATTAAAACTTAATGTTAATCAACTCAATTGTCGAGAGTTCTCAGCCCTGTTTCTTAAGCTCAGGCTTTTATCTAGGAATTAGCAAGAATGCCAGTATTGGTCCTCCTGGATGGGATTTCTTTTGGTGACCTCCAAGCAAGAAATAGAAAAATCTAGTTTGTGAAATCCTGAAACTGCATCGCTGCCTCTTTCTTCAAAACAACCCACCAGTAAAACAAAGCCGGATGATGAAAGTTTGTGTAACTAGCCTACTTCATAATCTGGGGATGATTAATCTGGTAGAAAAACCAGCAAGCCAACCCCCTGGGAAAGCAGCATCAAATATCAGTACCATGCTGCAGGATGTGTGTGCAGTACATAGAAGTAATGTAAGTGTGGTCTCAGACTCTGGCTTCTCTCCTTCAAGACTTCCCTGGCCATTATGTTCCTGCCAAATGCTATTTCTCCATTTATTTGTTGTCCAACCTGTAAAGTCTTTAAGACCAGGTGCTTCAGGTGGTGAATTAGAAACAAAAATCTGTCTTGGTAGCTGTTCAGCATACCTCCTCCATATCATCTCAGAGGGACAACTCCATGTTACCTTCTGTTTTCCTGCCCTGTTGCCTTCCTGCTGTATGCAAATACCTGAGTGCTGCTGAGATCTGCCACCTTTGGTCATGTTCACACTAGCATGGCATCTGGTGATGCCCCAGTCAAACTCCCCACCTGCCGCTTGATCGAGATCAAGTAAGCTTTTGCCCTTCTCTGCATGAGGTTCCTGTCCTCGCTGAGCTTGCCTTAGGACACCTGTGTAACGCTTTGACAGATGTACCGCCCCAGTCAAACTCCCCACCTGCCGCTGTCCCTGGAGCGGGTCACACCAGGCACTTTGCACCAGAAACGAGAGCCCCCCTCGGGGCTCGCCCCCCCCCGCCTCATCGGGTAAGTGAAAAAAATGATCAGAGTTGTAGTATTTCACCGATGGCCGGGACGCTGGCAGGCAGGTCACGCCGCACCACCGAGGGCACGCCCGGCCTCCCGCTTATCCTACACCTCTCGTGTCTCTTCACAGCACCAGACCGGAGTCAAGCTCAACAGGGTCGTCTTTCCCCGCTGATTCTGCCAAGCCCGTTCCCTTGGCTGTGGTTTTGCTGGATAGTAGATAGGGACACTGGGAATCTCGTTCATCCATTCATACGCGTCACTAATTAGAAGACGAGGCATTTGGCTATTTATCGAACATATATTTATATAAATTATACATGTTCCTTTTCCGGGTTAAGTAAAGGTGGCCTGTCTACCTACGTAAAGGCCGGTAATTGATGTGAATTTTGGCAAGACAGGTGACGCATCATGATTCCTAGTCTGAACCGTTAAGACCGTTGTGAGACAAATTAACTCCACTCTACCTTGATTCTTAGATAGATAGTAAGAAAGAATCAGTTTATTTATAATTCATTAATTCATACAATTACAATCATTAATTCATTAAGATCTTAAAACAGTCCTTGCTTGACTAGCAAATATATGTACAATGACCACTGAAGTAAATAACGCCCGATTCGATAATCGACGAGTGACCTTTTCCTGTCGGGAACTGGAGAGTCCTAATTCTGCTAACAATTCATAATTGCCTTGATACCACTTTCCATGTGCTCCTAATGGAAACCCTATAAATTTGATAGCAGTAGCATTAGTCAATTCCTGAACTTGATCTCTAAGATGCTGGTATTTCCTTACTTTTTCTGCTGCTGCATCCGCCAAAGATGTTGGTTTACTCTCATATCTAACTGTGATGTCTACTGCGTTGCTGTTTCCCTGCCCTCTTGTAACCACGAACCTCCATAAGCAGGAGGTGGGAAAACACTGTCACCTCACTACTTTTGAAAGGGCTGCTGATTTGAGCAAGGAGGATTTGATGCTTGCTGCAAAAAGTAATTATGAGCAACAAGCACAGACCTGGTGCTGCCTAATGTGCTATGGGTAAAACTCATTTTTTCCCCTTCTAAGCTAAATGATTTTTTAAAAAATTGATCTTTCAGGATAATTTTGTACTGTTGTCCTATTCTATAAACACTTCAGTGAAATGTTGCAATGTACTCAATGTTTTTATAAGTTCATTATGTTTTGTCTAAGTTTATAGTACCAGATTAATAAGCCAGTCACATAATGCTATTTCTTGTGAGATAAGGTCAACAAATTAAAACTTCTAGACATCATGGGCCACTTTTCCCTTTCTTTTATCGTCAAAATTGCCCCTGCCCCCGTGTGTGTGTAAATATATGTTTGAATGATACCAAAAAGCTAAGCTTAACTTGGTAGTGGATTTCTTCCTTTGTTTCCATCCAGTAACACTCTTTACACAGGGTCTCTTTTTCTGAGTTTCTACTAAACTATCAGCAGTTCAGTCATGAGGAATTTTCTAAGCTTTCTGCACTGGAGATAGTGGCCAATGCAGTCTTTCAGGTCAAGTGATTTATCTAATCTATTTCACCAGCATCCTTATCAGTCAGAGGTTTATCTTCTTTCAGTGTTGGCTTCAGAGCCAGATACCCAATACAGACAATGAATTAGGAGTTCTCAGGTTCTTACACAAAAAGTCTCACTTTTCCCCACTATCTGATTAAAAACCTCCTTCTCAGAGTTTGAACTTAAACATGAGGCAGAGGTGATAAGAATACCAATAGGTTTAGGAAAAATCTAGTAGTAAGTCTTAAATTAAAACATCTAGATAGTTAAACTTACAGTGCAGTCGAGTGCTTTGACCTAAAATTTTCACTTGCTTTTGATCTTGGTGTGTGTGTTTGTCTGTTGTGTGTGGGGTTGTTTTTTTTTTTTTGCAAATTTACTAGAAGATAGATATAGGGCTGCAGACTTTACTAGGAAAGTGTTTGGTTTTTTTTTTTAAACCCAAAAAGATTCTCAACTTGGCCCAGGGATGTGACTTGAGGGCCCATCTGACTTAAGAAGGAGGCTTTAAATGAAATATGTTGCTTTTAAAAAGGTAATAGGAGAGTAGCCCAGTAGTTTACTGAAATACTACTAATTACAGAGAGAATAGGCTAAGGATGGACACTTTCTGAGTGAACTTGATGACAGAGTGAGAATCTAACAGATAAGATCAAATTTTTCTTTTATGATAAAATCAAGTGCTATTCTGAAAGAATAGCTACCCATACCTACTAAAATTCAGCAGCTGTATGTAAATCTTGTGTCCATATTGATAACGGAAATGCATGGTCAAACTAGAAAAATAAAAACCAAAATACACCAACCAAAGTGGAATTTATTAACCATTCGAAAGCAGGTCCTGCAAACTGGATAACCTGAGAAAGGGCAGTTTCTGTTTGCTTAGATCAGCCTGATCTACAGCAGGATTTTGTTTGCATCTGACCGTGTGTCTTAAAATAGCCTTGTATCGCACGAGGAGGATTTAGCTGCTTCAGTATAGCCTCCTAAAGAGAATTAGTTATCCCTTAAAAGGTGATATTCCTGCATGATGCAAAAGACGGTACTCCATCTGCATGGTTGTATAATTTGATCCTTTGAAATATCAGAACTTGTCATATTTGTTGTATAGGACTATATTTGTCATTAAAGTTCTTTGCTCTCAGTCTTTTCCTAACTAGTGTAACAGCCCACGGCCTGCTTATTTCTATTGGTTTTGCTACTGCTCATGATACTATGTGATTCTTGGAGGGTCTCCCGGAGGCATTAGGTGCTGGATTAGAACATGCCTGAGGGAATACTCTGAACCTGGCTGCAGCCATCACCATGTAACAAATATCATCCTTATAAGATAATTGTGCTGGGATTAACTGACCAATTTTAAAACGCTCTTGCTCTTTAGATACACTATGGGACTTTGTTGCCATAAGACCTTTCCCAAGTTTCTAAAAGAATTCGATCTGTGCAAAGTGTTCAACTGGGTTTTTACTAACATAAGAAATTTATTGTGTTTGGATGGAAAGAATATTTTTCTGAAGCTACTTATGGATGCAACATATAAAAAACACTTGAAAATAAGCTTTAAGACATATTAGTGAAGCCCAGTGTTTTCAACCAATTAGATCACACTTAAGGAAACCTTCTGAAATTATTTTGTATTCCTTAACCTCTGTGCTAAATGCTTTGCCATCCACAGAATGCCAGGAAATGCTGTCGGTTTCATAGCATCAGTAATTCTATTTTCAAATATGATCTGTATCCATTTTTGAAGTATATTTGTGTCTCAGATCCTGTATGCTTCTAGACATCATATATATGTGTATACACACAAAAGCCATCCTAGCTTCTGGAGGAGCCCTCTATATGGCTTCCACAGTGGATCAGCTCAGTTTCAATTTAGTTTTTAAATTTAAGTCTTGATAGTCCAATCATGTGTAACCATGTTCTGTGACAAAGTTTCTTCTTTCTACTTATATAGTTATAGAACTTCTGGCTGAAACATTGTGATTTCAAGGAATTTTCCCCTGGAGAAATTCCCCAGAGAAATAGAGGAACTACTTGGTTTCTGGGAAAACAAAGAACCAACTCTGAGAAATGGGAGTAGACAAATTGTTCTACTCTAACTGTTCTTTGGCTGGCCAGCTGACTTCACAGATAAAGAAGGAAGGGATGAAGTAATTGTTTTGTCACGGGTTGTGTGAGCTTTTTAAAATTGAGAATTGAGAACACTTTCGTACCACTCCCTGGTTTCTACTGTCACAAAAGTTCAAAGACTTATTTTTTAACATGCTTTCAATTTAATCCTCCAGTTAGTATTAGCTGGAGTCATGGTGTTACTGATGTTTGTAGTGTTGTTTTTGTTTTGGTTTTGGTTTTTGTTTTGTTTTTTTTTTATCTTAATCACATCCATTGGGATACATAAGATACAAACATCTTAAAGAGGGAACAGGCCCATCTCAGAAGTGGGCTTTAAAGAAAAAATATTTTGAGATCCTTCAGGAGATCAGAGAGCTGGGGGGAAAAATCCATTTCAAGACAGGAAGAATATTTATTTCTTTTGAAGCTGGACTCTCACAAGTTTGTTGCACGGTGGTTATCAACAGGAAGTGGAATATTTGAAAATATTTTTTCTTAAGGTGGCTAACTTTGTGCAGAAGAATGATTCCTGAAGACCTGTCATGGTCAACTACTTCATCCTGGGTAGAGATAACTGAGGGGGTTGATAGCAAAAACATCAGACTTTTTTGTTTTGAAACCTCATGCTGGCTTACTTTGCTTCAGGGAGAAGAAAACAAAATAAAAGCATCCAGTCTCATGGGTGCAGGATATTTTGGGTGTTCTTGATTTTAGTTCATGGCTGTTCCAAAACCACAATCTCTTCCACAGTGAAATTTCCTCTTAAAGTTTTTTCTTATTCTTTCTCCTGACTCTCTGAGTTGGAGAAGCATGGCTTATGAGAATTCATTTATTTTTCATTAACTCATTTGTTCATTGATCTTTATCTCCAGTTTTGCTAGTCATTTAAATTTCTCTTTGTTTCCATTTCCACAAAAGCTTGACAAAGACTTCCCCCACACACACATTTCCTGTGTAGCATTTATCTCTGAAATAATCCTATTGTTCTCTAGACTGCAGCATTTCATTGTTTACCTCCCTTCAAATTTTTGAAACAAAGCTTGGACAGCTTAAATTCATTGATCCAGTCATTGTTCCTGCTTAGTACTAGTCATGTCAATTGCCTTGGCATACCATGTGTCCTGCTCAGTCTACATGTTGCCTGGTTAGCCATGTGTCCATGATGAATAACTCCTCAAAGAACAAAGTGGTGGTGGTGAACCCAGGGTGTATAGATATGAACTTCAGCCAGTTCATGCTCTAGCACGTGTACTTTAGTTTCAGTGTAATAAACAGCAGCTTTCACTTGTGAAAATAGCACTATGTATCACATCAGTGATATTAAACATTAAAAAAAAAAAAAAATCTGGAGACTCTGTTGAAACACTTTTATATCTCCCTCCCCCCCTCCCCCCCCCACCCTGTAAAGTGCAGATATCCTTTGTATTTCTGGAAAACTTGTGTCCTTGACTTCTGGGTACAAATGCATGGATAGCTTTCTCTGCCCATCAATGGAACATTATCTCTGCTTTGCTGCTCCTGTAACAATGCCACTTTGTATAAACAGTACATGTACTGTACACATAATGACTTTTTAAACTTGCCACTTGATGTACGAACTCTTGATCAAAATGAAATCTTTGCCACATGTACATTGCAGTGGTCCCATTTATATAACCTTTGATCATTATTGCATTACCTGAGTTCCAGTTCTACCAACTACCTAGAAGAACCCTTTTATCTAGCCTTATTTTTTTTGTTTTAGGAGGGTTTTGTAATGGGTCGCTTTCTTCTCCTAACCAGAATCACTGAACCTAGTCTGGCTCTTCTTGGTCTTCAATTTTTAGTTTGAAACTTTAAAATAGTGTATTGCTATTTAAAAAGTTGGAGTGCAGCCTTTTCAATAAGTGATTGAAGATCTTATCAGAGTACTTTTGCCACATTCCATTAAAACAGTTAAAGGATTTGGAGCTATTTTTTATGTCGTTCTCATTAATATTTTCCACTTGCAAATTCTACTTTGTTTGAAATGGAATGTCCCTGTATTCTGCAACCCTGACCTTGCAAATGTCACTTTTACTGACAGAAGCAGTGTGTATTACAATATGTGCTCTACTGATGTTCTGGCCTTTAGGGCTATGTCTACATTAATAAACTATGCTCTAGGGACAAAGCTACCCTACTGAAAAGGGAGCATAGTTTAACTGTGTGGACGCAAGCCGCACTGAGTGACTTGTCCTCGGGTATACAGAACAGGATGTGTCCCATTTGGCTTACTAGTGTAAACATAGCTTCTGTTTGTTCTCTGAAAGTGGGTACATAAATCACTCTTTGTGTAACTTTAATTTGCTGTAAG
Source organism: Fulmarus glacialis (assembly GCF_000690835.1). Taxonomy (NCBI): domain Eukaryota; kingdom Metazoa; phylum Chordata; class Aves; order Procellariiformes; family Procellariidae; genus Fulmarus; species Fulmarus glacialis. The sequence continues at coordinate 28,645 of NW_009187624.1, forward strand.
ATATAGTGTCCTACACTGTGGTGCAAGTATTTTCTTTTGCTGTGTAACATGTTGATGTGATATGGAACAGTGGCTTTCCTACCATAAGGGGTCCCAGAATTTAATATTCCTTTCTGGACTTACTCCCTATAGACCTTCCCCAGAAGAGCAAGTGAAAAAAGTGTCCTAGACGATGTTTTGATTTGGAAAGGAAAAGTAAGACTTCAAGGATTCCAATAGCAAGTTTGCTGTTTCATACCAGTTTTATGTGAAAGGCAATTGGAAATTGCTGTATGGCTGTAGGAAGTCTTGAGATAACAGATGTATGGAAAGAACATATATGACTGTAACAGGTGGGTCAGAAATGTTCCCTTTATTAATTCTGAAAATAGAAATAGTCCCTCCAAAGGTAGAAACATGGTTTAGGAATAATAGCACAAATTTCAGCTGATTTCTTTTTGCAGTCGGTCAGACCATGTGATAAGTAGCTCATTTCTCTATATGCTCATGTTTTTGAGCATTTTATGCCAAGATCTTATTTCCATAGCATTGTACCTCCTTGGCTCAGTGGAATCATTGTAGATTAATTTTACATATGAAGAAATGACTAATATTCTAAGAGAGCGTTCTCCCTTAAGTAATGGAGAAAAGATGCTCCATAATGCAAAAAGCTATTATTGCCTTTGCTGTTTTGATACAGGAGCAGTCACGCTATTACCTTCTTTATAGTTATTAATGTCCTTAAAATGGATTGTATCCTCTTTGCCATCTTCCTTTCTGAATTTAATAGAGACTTGAATGAAATTTTCATAGTAAAACAACTTGCCAGAAGGTCAAGAAAGCCAAAAATAAAACTGGGAATGGAAGTAATCTAAATGTCCTTTTCTTTTTCATTTATGATGATAGCACTTCAGGCTGGCAAATGTGCTAAAAGCTGATTACCAAAGATGAGGGAGGGAGGATGAGGTGGGTAAAGATTACAGAACACAGCATAAAGTGTTGAGAAACTACTGCCTCTTTTGCTAGAGTCTGAGAAGTTTTCATTAAATAGCCTGACAATTATAAATGTTGTGCTGCCTTAAATATTTTCAGAATGACTTATACAGAACATTTTTATTGACTGTTACTGTATTTTTCACAATCCCTTGAATCCATTTTTGTCTTCTATTGCTGCAAGAGCATCTTCTGAGGCTGAATTGCTGACTAGTAAAAGCTAGTAGGGCACCAGAGCAACCCAAAAAACCTTCAGGCTCTGCAGGTCAGACACAAGTACTTTGATTGCTTAAGACCTTTTTTTGTTTGTTTGTTTGAATTATCAAGAGAAATTGTTTAGGTTTGGGTTTGTGTGGTGTGGGGTTTTTTGTTTTCTTTTTTTTTTAATTTGTCACATGGTAACTACAGTGAGTTTTCATATGTTTAAAATGTCAATGAAAATTTGAGGAAAAAATGGTTTTTTTTTTTCTTATAGTAGGCTTTTCTTTCTTTTGAAAACAGAATTTTTAAGGGACTGTGTGAAATACACAGCAATGGGCAGTAGATGTAGCCACCCAGCTTAGTCACAAATTGTTCTGCTCTGCAGAAGCACCCAAATTTGGTTGGTTTGCTGGGAGCAGCGTTCCCAGTTCATCTTGGCGTTCTCCTGGGCCTTTCCAAAATACCTTAGTCTGTTAGGGCCTTGTCCCTGTGCTCAGTGGGAGCTGAGGTCATGCACTACACTTAAGTACTGGGGTTCTGGTTGCAGAAGTAAATGCAGTTTGCAAAGCATGCACTGCCAAGTTAAACAGACTGTGTTTTCTTAAGTATAATTAAGATTGAGAAAAACATGTGTACTTGTTACACTAGTCAGCAAGAGGAAAAACTGTCTGTTTTCCTAAGAAATTATATTACAGGAGAGATGGACAGATTCTTAAGGGCAAGATGGTGGTATAGGCCTTTAGAAGCTGAAAGAAGAAATAATATTCTTTAGGCTAACTCTCTTGCATTGGCATGAGAGTGGCAGGCCAGCAGGCATGTGGAAGATGTGCTTCAAACTGAGAATTGTTCTGCCTGTGTTGCCCGTGTAGACTAGCTAGTGAAAATGATGTGATGAGGAAGACTAATCCGCTTTCTTCTGCTGGGTCTTGAGGGAATCAGTACTGGGGCATGTGCTTGTGAACAGTCTGTCTCAGACTGGACTTCTGACTCATTTGAAAAGTCCATGTTTTCCTTGATGTTGGCCACCACTGTGATTCAGCAGCATCTAGAAATACCTTGTCTTCAGATCCGAGCTTCAAGGGGTAGAGAAAGTAAGTGGGCATATGCCTTGCTTATACAGATGGGTGACATCATCTTGGGTATACCCAGTGTGTAACCTGGAGAGCACTGAGAGAGGTCAGGGAGGAAGACAAAGCAGATGGAGAAATTGTGAGCTAGCAGCGAAACTGCTGTTCTGGAGCAGTATAGACATATAATCAATTCCTCTACACTAAAAGCTATACTTTCAGAACCATTTGAATAACTCAAACCTCACAGAGCAGCCTTATACAAGTACCTGTATTGTTTTAGGGCATCTACAAAGTCAAAAATCAAGAGATCAAATGACATGACCTGTTCCTGATCCATTATTGTACTATGGTATCTGTTCTAGGGATTAGGTGTGAAGGTAAACTGGCCCATGGTAAACATAGCACATATACCTTCCAGACAGTGTCTGAATAGTATATGTGTGTAAACAGTTTGATTGGTAAACATAACTTATTAGTCTTCAACATGTTCATTAAAAAGGACTTACATACTTTGCTACGTGGAATCTTAACAGTATTGAATGTTTCTCCTGTTGCTAATGCTATGCTAGTTAAAAAAAAAACAAAAACAAATGAACACTTGGACAGATGTCCTTACAGTTCAATCTATTGTACAGACTGTTCCTCTCCTAGACATGAGCTTCATTGGCATCTGTGTATAACTGAAGACAGTTAGCAAAGAGTTACAGTCCTTGCACAATAGCATGATTTAGAAAATAAGATTCTAAATGCCATTTACTTGGTCATTGAGTTAGTAGGGGCAAAAGCACAGTAGAAGTATCTTAGGACCATGTGATGGGAAGGGGCTACAATTTACTAATGGTTCTGAACAAATAATCTTGTTAGTATCCTGTCAGCCAAGTTTGGGTGGGAATCATAAGTAGATCTTCATCTACATGAACTATGAAATGGAAATCCTAGAAGTCTGACATAACACCTTGTTTCAGTAGTACATAAAATATACAGCGTATGGGTGTGGGCATGATTACAGATTAGTGGACAGAATCACAGATAATCCAAAAGATGGAGCTACACATCATTTTAAAAGTGCATTTCTGATGTGAAAGGGGAAAAAACTCTTTACAGTATTATATAAAATTGGTACAGCTGCAGGCTAGACTAACTTGCTGTAATATTTTTTTTTATTGACTGGAGGGAAAAATGGTAATATGAATCTTGCTTTCATAAAAATTATCCTCATCAGAGTAAAGATCTCTAAGTGCAAATAAAGACAGGAAAAGAAGGAGGTGTGATATAACCTGACTTAAAAAAAACCAAAAAACAAAAAAACAAACAAAAAAACCCCTCAAAAAACCCTAGAAGAGGTATGTTGCACCATGAACCTTTCAAAGTGAGGTTGGTTGGGAGAAGATAATTTAATATAGCAGTGGAGAGTGAAGATTTGTGAGGTCAAACGCTCAGCCAAGATTTATTCCTGTACTGTGAGTCAGCTGGTAAGACAGGGCTACAATGAAAAACCCTGACTACTAACTCTTACTTCTTTTTGGACTTTTAAGACTACTCACATGCGTAAGTGATTGCAGAAGCAGGCCCACTTTTTTTACTGGACAAGGATTATTAATAAGGAATACTTTCAGGATGAAGCATTCTGGTTTGAACTTGGTTTGGCAGTTTTATTTTTTTGAGTGTGCCAGAAAATTACTTGGCAGATGGAGGAGAATGGGATAGAACTTCTCTATTACAAATCTCTTTCTTCCCAGTGCCTGAGGAAAGGTCACTTTTTTAATGCCCTTTGCCAAAAGAGTTGCAGAGGAATGTTCCTGGACTGAGCCTAGGCATAAGGACCATGGCCACTGTATGTTTGCTCATGCATGTTCTGCTGTCTGGCAATAGCGTTATCCACCTTAATCCTCTTCCCTCCCAGAATTATTTTTACTCCTGGCAGCAGTAATCTGTGCAGATGTGCAAGAGAAGACTGGAGCTCTGATAGTCAGAATAGTGGGTACAAAATAGAGCAGTACAAACCGTTAGGACAAGCTCTGCATGAACCAGAGTTGTCGTGCTTCTGTTATACTCTGAATCCTTGTACTTCAGATTCTGCCAATATGTTGAAAAAGTTGCTGCAGTCTGTAAAACTTATTAAATGATTGATTTCTAGTAGCAGAGTGGACTGGGGTGTGGGAGGGTGATATTATATCTGATGTAATGTGGCTCAAGACATCTGAAATAATAAAAACCAATTACATATTTTGGTCTCTTGACTTGAAATAGCAAATATTTCATTCTGCATAAACGAAGTAGGTAAAAGTGCAGACAAATGAATGTCTTGGTCTTGCTTCCAGAAAATTCATAAAGCCAAAGTCTGTTTTGTTTTAAAATAAGTATATAAAATAAAAACCCTTGCCAGAAAAGCCCTGAACCAAATGAAATTATGTCTTGGGGAGGCAGAATGAATAAAACTCAAGGAGAAATAAGGCTTTCATGGCTATCATTCAATAATAAGTGAGTATCACTACAGATCCAGTGATCAAACACGTTAAGACACATTCAAGATCTCCTCCAGTCCCTGTTACAGTTAGTGTTGTCCTCCTCTGTCAAAGCTGCATTTACACCCTTTATTTCTGTAGCCATAAACTGTTTTAGTGGCACTGAGCTCAACAGGGAAGTAGGTTGGTTCAAGACTTATATGTTGTGGTATGCATAATGGCAACTACAGTGGGCACCCTTCTTTACCAAGCTATGTTAATCTAACTGCACAGGACACGAAATATTACCAGACTTTAAAATTGCACATCTCTTTATTTTTGCTTTAAACTTTCTTAAACAATAGCTGTCCAGTGGAAGCACTTTACTTGTGAACACATAAAGCCTATTAACATGTCATACGAGTCTCCTGCTGTCAGCTGCAGAGTGCTGTAACTGTTTCAAACCCTTTCCAATAACACAAGTCAAACTATATGGGTGCTGCATTCTGGTCTTACGTTTCTTTGCAGCACGTACAATTGAAAATAGCAAAGCTGACACTCTCTTCCATATTTGTTTAGTAAGCAAAAGCTTAAATTATGTCTTTGAAATTACTCTTCAGATGCCATTCAGAGAATATTAAGACTAAATTAAACAACACAAGACTGAAGATCTGTGACTTTGGCTTCCAGCAAAGTCAGCCTTTAAAGTAAAAACCTGTTTTCTGAATCTTTCTATAAGGTGCACAGCTGGGCAGTTCAGTAAGTCCAAGAGGGAGTGAGGAGCAGAGCCTTATCAGGCATTTACTTTCATCTGTTTGGCACTTCATCCTGTGAGACTGTATATACAGAAAGCGGGTTGGTGTTTAAGCTCCCTATGGACCACAAAATATTGCTTTTTCTGCTATCTTCAAGGACTTCAATAAGGAAAAAATGCCAGTCTTTCTTTAGAATGATTCCTTGGAAAACAATGTTTGAAGAGTGTGGAAGGATGACATTTTAATTTGAGGAAATGCTTCATTTCCACTTATCTATCTAATCAATTGACTCTGCTGTCGTTAGCATTGCAGTGTGTGGCAGGGAGGAGGGAATCTTCGGTTTCCCCTTGAGGAAAGTCTTATAGTCTTGTATCTAAGAATTTTCCCATTCTGAAGAAGCATTCCAGCATGAATGTTGTGGAAGTTGTTGTGAAGTGGCGCAGCACCGTGTGTGGTCTGTGTCCCAGAGGTGCCGTGGTACTCGTGGGTGCTGTGAACTTATCTAGGAGAGCATGCCATATCCCCAGGCTTCCTACAGAGAAGGGATTTTTCCTCACTTGTTATGAGACATAGTCTTTTAGTTTGTAATGTCACAACAGGACCAGGTAATCTCAAGTTTTGAGGCCTGGAATGATCTCAGCTAATTCTAAAAAAGCATCTGGGCTTCCTGGTCAGTGTTTTGAAAGTCAAACCATGAATTTCCATGTATTAGAGGAGGCTGCAGCATAGCATTCTGTTGGTGTTTACGCTTTCACAAGTGCTTCAGAACTTCAGGCTGCTTGGTGCATACCTAAAAGTACCAATAATTAAAATTCATTCCTAGGAACCCAGAACTGATGTATAAATTGCAACAGCAATTAGGTTGGTTTAGCTCATGGCTTTGGCAGTGTTGGTCCAGGCTTCAGGCAACATCACAGGGATGCAGAAAGATGGCTTAGAACAACACTGGGTTTACTTCTGCTTTGCTGTGCCAAGCATGGGCTGTGTAGCTGAGCCTTGAATGCTTCATGAGAAACCAAGAAAAGAATTTGGAGAGCTTGTGGCTGTTCTCACTTACTGAGATTACCCCTTCTGGCCAGGGTTTTTGGAAGTGCTCCAGTTAGTCCAAGAAAAATGAGAGGAGCCAGTTTAACAAGTTGTATACACAGTCTGTGCTACGTGGGATCTGCTGCGAAGTATGCCCGTAACCTGGAGCCACGATGGATCAGCTTTTACTGCAAACTACTCTGCTCCATGTGCTCGTACTTTGAATTATGTAGAGCGTATGAGCAGCAGTATGCCAGAGCTTTTGGAGACAGTATTTTCTCAAGAAAAGTGGGCTGCTTATTGAAATAGCAGTTCTAACAATTATTCTGTAAAGATGCTTGGGGCTGGTTTATATTATGATGTATCTTTGCCCATGGTGTTAGAGCAAGCAGAAATGCTTTCTGAAACCCCCATCTCTTCAGTCTATAGTTTAGGCATATTGGGGAAAGGTAGGCATATGCTATACGCTTTTAGGACTTTCAAGTTGAGAGCATGGAATTGTTACCAAGAAAAAGGTGGCCTGATGTAAGACTTTGTCTGACTTGTGGTATCCCATAATGCCATTCCTGAATTTGTGCTGCACTTATTTTCTTCTTACTTTCTTTAAACTTTTATATCTTATTGAATCTGTATCAGATATATAAGACTCTTTCATTTAAGGTAATTTGAGGAGTCTTTCTTTAAAGGAAACAATAAGTTTGAAATTGTATCCATACGCAAAATGCAGATGGATGTCTCTGGATCATTGAAATAGGAGAAAAAAACCTGCAAATAATCTCAATAGCAGTATTTGAGATGTTTGTAAGATTCAAGAAAGGGCTTTTCAGTCAGACTTGACTAAAGGATGTGTGAAAATGCAAGCAGGGCAGCTATTTCAGATGTTTTTCTGAGCTCAGAAAGCAAGACTTTGTTCATGCCAATAAAGAGGATTGCACAAAATATACTCAATTTCGTTGCAGTTTCTCTCTCTGTAACCTTCTAAGCCCATATTTTTTCTGTTTCCTCAGATCAGAAAGAATCTTCTTCAAGCATATTGTGTAATTATAAAAGCAGCCATGGAAGAGCTGTTCTATGTGTTACTGCTTGTTTTCTGTGCATGAATGACTTGTACAAAAACTCGGAACAAACAAAAAGTTTATATGAAGAGAGAGATGATTGAAAACTGGAGTCTGATATTGCTTTTGCAAATGATAAGTTATACATATATGTGTGAATTAGTATATTAGGAGAATTTCAAGAGATTTTTTTTAAGACCCTATGTGGATACGGTAAATGTGGAATAAAAATCTTGGAAGCAGAATTATTATGCCATCTCCCCCCCAGTTCTATCATTACAAAATCTTTTAATGCCATATTTTTTTTGCTTCAGAATTTTCCTTTGACTGACTAGCTCATGGATGACACTTCTATATCAGTACATCTGATAGATTTAGGACATTTGTCCTAAAAATATAGTAGTGGTAAGTGGTTGAAAAGAGCACCAAGTACAAAAAGGTACTATTGACACATTTTTACAAAAGAGAACAAATCTAAAGAAATACTTAGAATGCAGGGAAATACATTAACAATAATGGGTGAAAAAAGTGCTGTAGATGTAGTAAGATGTGGGCTTTCTTAATGAAAGACAGGCTTTGTCTAGCTCATTAGTTTAATACATAATTCAAGAATCGAGTTCACGGTTGGATTAATGTTACCTTTGGGGGACCCCTAGAGGTTAATTCTTTTAAGTCAATGTTGATAAAAGCAGCTTTAACTTGCAAGAACACATCTATTGCACCAAAGAAATTAGATAACTTGCTCCTAGTTAAATTATTGTAAGCAATACAAAGATCTATTAGTTTCCACAGTTAGTCCACGCTTGCAGTATTGCAATCTAGTATAGTTGCCGAGACCTGAAAATGTATTATTAATCTGTGAAACTAATGTAAGATGTGACTGAGGTAAAGACTATATCAAGCTTCAAAAAAATAAGACGTAAGGTAGGTAACACCTACAGCTAAAACCAGATACTGACTTTTTAGTTGTATTAAGCTTGTGCTTTGTCACTTAAGGGTATTATGAGCAGATGTACCAACTCTTTGCTTCCTAATTCTTGGTTGGTAATTGTAATCTTCCCATCAGCAAAGCCTGGCACCAGCCAAGGTCCATGGCTGTACCAGTTTTCCTGATTCCATCTCCACTTGTTATTGGAATACTTTAGCTAAAGTGGGACCTAACAGAAGTGCCCCAACTTCTACTGGTGCTTTCTGTCTCCATGGCTTTCAGGGGATTGCTCTGAGTTATAGTAGGCTGCAGAAATGCTAAAACTGATGCTATTTGTACAAGTAGTTGAATCTGTTCACAGTAACTCTCTGTTACTGTGAATTCAACTAAGGAAAAGGTATGCTTGATTCTTTTGTAGCATAAATTGAGTAATCTTCCAAAATACCTAAGGTTTCCACTTAGAAGTCTGATTTCAGTCCAATACAGTTTTATTTCTTGAAAATAAAAAGAAAGTATTTCTTTAAGATTCTCATCCACTCCTTAATGAACATGGATCACCCAAATTTCTTTTAGCAAGGATGATATGAAAAGGCATGGTTCTACTTAGCTGTAGTGAGGTCCTGGTTGGCTTTTCAGTAGCCGTTGCGACCTGACTTTCTTCCTCTCAAACAAGAAAGGAGGAAAGGGCTGATTCTGCATAACTCAAATGCCTGCCTCTGTTACATCCAGATTAGATTAATCTAACACATGCTGTGCTCTGGACTAAACCTTTTAAATCAACCTCAAGTTGATGAAAAATGATTGTGATACCTGTGGTGCCTGGGACTTTCCTGGATGCAGTTCAAGATGCTGGGTTTCACCTACAGATCCATAAATGCCGCTGGAACTTTTGCAGTTGGCCAAAGGTTTTGGTTTCTCTTACCCTCAGTATGAAGAAGTAGAGGCCTATAAGCTGGATCAACTTTTGTTTAATAGTGAGAGATGCTGTTAGCCCCTCTTTTGTGGGGGTAATCCTTTTTGGGGGGAGCAGGGGGAAACAGTAGGAAGAAGGGGAAGATTATATGCCATTTTGTGATGAATTATTGCTGTTTATTTCCTGGCTTTGCTGCATGCTCTTAGCTTTTCGTGCTGTAGCTTAAATGTACAGATCTGCTCCAAAGAGCAGATTAGTGCCAGTCTCTACACCTTCCATATCTCTTCCACTGCAGCTCCATGTAGTGATTTGAAATAAAATGACATACCTGGAAACTGGCAACCCACATACACAGTGAAGAAGCTCTTTTCCCTCTTTTTCTGTCTTACATTTAAGTGCTTGTTTGTAGATCTTGGGCATGTCTTAAATTCTTTAATGGGGTTCTAAAATTACAGCAGAGAAATAATATCTATAGTCTTGTTATAAGTCTAATCGGTCTATACCTTTATAAGATTATGGGTGGGACAGGAGGAAATCATTACAGAAATCTCAGCAGCAGTGGAGAATTTAGCATGTTTTAAACTAGTTGGAGGGGAAAAAAGGTCAAGTGCCTTAAACACGGAGTTTTTCTGTGGAGCCAGTGAGTGTACTGCTCTAAACAAATTACCAGCTGCAGGTTAATTACTGCATGTGAAGATTGTCTCTCTCTCCAGCATTTTTTATATTATCATCCGTGTTGCCTTCTGGTGCACGAGTGGCACTGTTGCTCTGTGGGTGGATGCTCCATTCTCCTGAGCTGTTTCACTAGCAGTCATTTTCCTTGTTTAGTCACCCATGCCGTCTTTCATGTGGAAGAAAAGCACAGTGAATTTAGCGATTCTAGTAAAATGATTTGACAGAAGCTGGTCAGTTATTAACTCAAAGTTGTTGTCTTGAGCATCATATGGTTGATGAATGGGTTTAGTGGTAATATATTAGTCAGCAGACTAATATAAGAGGCTACAGAAGCTATCGTTGAATGATGAACACAGTGGGTATTGACTAAGAGGAAAGGAGAACAAACTACTGGTGCCCCAAAATATCTTTGTCCCTTGCTTTTTCCCAAAAAGAAAGATGTGAGGAGAGAATGCACATAAAAATGCAAGGACAGATCTCAAGTAAAATTATCTGAAATGGCTAAATGTACAATGCTTGGATTTTCTGAACACATTCTATGTTCTGTACTAAAAATGCACAGTAGCCCTACAAGAAAGAAATTAACCGTATTCATTTTGGTGGTGACATTTCTTTCCGGTAACTCTTTCCACATACTTCTTCCAGAACACTATTCTTGTGTGTGTGCACCATAAATCCGTGTTTGAACATTTTTCTTGCAATTAATGCACCAGAACTTAACGGACCCTTCAGCTAAGGTGAGCGCACAAACTTTCTCTGCTGCAGGTTTTTCTCTAAGCATCTGCTGCCAGTCTATTGAGCACTTCAGTCTCTGCTACTGACCAGTTCTGACCAAGAGGACACTTTCTTTTTATAGAGTGGACACTTCATTACTCCTGTGTTCAGGTTTACTTATCTTACCAGTTTTAAGTGTGTGTTCAGGAAGCTTGCTCATCTAATATTTTTCTTGCTGCCTTTGCAGAGTAAGTAACTCCGCAGCCATTCACTCAGCATTATACCCTGGAGAATCCAGCAGAGTTGTGGCAACCCTGTGTTATGCCCTGTTATACCTGCAGAAAATCAAGGGTTTATAGCAGTTGAATATAAAATAAGTACTCTTTCATATGTTTTCTCTTGTGCCTCCCTATAAAACATTCACCTTATTCAACTGTTGTCTGTATATCATGGTGGTTTGTTTTTGTTTTTTTTTTTTTCCAGTTACTTTGTCCTTAAAATCATACATCTTCCTTGGACTCATTGGGTATTTTAAAATAACGAAAAGATTTGCAGGTACATCTGAATTTTTATTCCTCAGAAATGATACTGTGAGAATTGTAACCTTCATATAAACCTCACTTGCTGCCTGTACATCTCTTCAGAAGTGCCTGCTGTTGCTCTGGCCTTGCAGTGGGTGCCAGATAGTTAAAGAGATGTACCCTTTATATGATTTTGCAGTACTCATCTAATCCATATTTAACAGGAATTTAATGTGTCCTGCAGAGGTTGACAGGACTTATCTCATACATTGTCATTACCTTGAGATAGCTTCTCCTCCTCCCTCAAGGTTACTTAATAGGACTTTATTTGCTTCTGATTCTTGCTATGAAAATGTTAGCCCTTTCTTGTAGGTGTGAGATCCACTGCTTAATGGAGCAGGCACTGGTAGTGGCTGTGGAGGTCTCCAAAAGTACTTCAGTCACATTGCCTTATGCCAAGAGGCTCAGTACAGGGAACAATTTAAACCTGACGAGGAATTTAAGGCAAATCAGCAGGCCCATCCTCCTTAAAGCAAAGAAGGGCAGCAGAAAGCAGAGGGGGAAGGAAGGTGCTCCTGTATGGGCAGCTGCTTTTCTCTCCCCCTTGCCCATCCCAAGACTTTCACTCTTCCTCCACAAATTAATTTTGTAATGAGCAAACATAAATTGTTTTTAATGAGGGTTTGTGTGGGAACATAAATGAACATTTGTATTAGCTTTGCAAAATAAATTCAAACGGTCTAAGTGCTCCTATGTATTCTCTATTTTTAAGAGAGATTTTGGGCAGGACACCAAAACCAATGAACATTCACTTTTAATGCAGTCTAGCAGCAGATGGTCTGAAACAGCCCATGTACTCACTATCTTTTCTGAAGTCCAAAATGATACTAACCAGCAGAAGTGAAGTTAATGAGGTGAGCAATTTGTTTTATGACAAGCAGGCAAAGAAATTTGTTTTCAATTAGCTTGCCAACATAAAGACTGAGGTTAAAGTATTTAGGGATATAACACCATTTGGGTTTTAGTGGTGTTCAAAGTGTTTTTGTTTTCTACCACAAAAAAATTAGAACTGAGTGATTTTTAGGCTGAAGTTGGTAGGCAAGGGTCATGGAAACAATTACAGTAAAAGCACTGAGGTCAGTGAGTTGTTTTGGGTTTATATGCTGGTACGTTACATGGTTGTATTTCCATTGTCTTCTATGCCTGACAAAGTGAAGCTTTCAAATGTTTTTCACATATATTGAATATTTACTTCTAGGAAAAGATGGAATTTATTCTAAGAATTACGCCATTTCCCATTACAAAACCATATGTATGTAACTTAAATGGACGAAAACAAATGTACTTGAGTTTTCATATTTTATTGTGTAGTACACATGAAAACTGGAAGAAATAAGTTGAATGAATGTTATGCTGGCTTCTATATATGGAGTTCCTGGAACGTAACTGTTGTCAGAAAATTGCTATTGTTGATTGTCAATATCATGACAAAGCTGCAGCTGCCACTCATGCCATGCTTTTGACTTCACAGTATGTTGGAGAAGACATCAGTCTAAGAACTTGTATGAAAACACATATAGCACAACCTACCACCCTTTTCAAGCCTGTATGCAGCTGTAAACTGTTTTGGAAATCCTCTGCAGCTTTTCTTGGCGTGTTCTTCTGAAACTGCCCATTTTTTGTGGACAGCGACGCCTGTCTTGCAGAACGGCACAAAGTTTACCTGGCCTGGTAATACTGCATGGTCATTCTCTGGAGCAAGGGCCACAGGTGGAGGCGCCTCTGCCCAGCTCATGGGACAGTTCTCCATGTTGCAGACATGGTGGGGGGCCCTTTGTGGGCCACCGAGGACAGGTCCATAACCCTCAGATGTGTTCTAATTTGTCTGCTCTCCTTCTCCATCCCCAATCTTTTTGGCACCCCCTGCCTTTGAACTTCTCCCTCAACCCACCTTTCCCCTGGAATTCTTACGGATTGTTAAGCAGCATTGGAAAACATGTGTGGAGGCGTCCGTGATTGCTTGACACTTGCATTTACACTTCTACTAATAAATTACTCTTATTAAAGAATGTCTTACACACTTATACCTACACTTTTAGAAATTTAATTTATATCTTCATATCTGTGTATATATGCACAGATGACACTTTATATGTACTTATTTAGCATAAGTAGATTTATATATATATTTTAAATGTGCATTTTTTATAAGTACTTCCTGGTCCTAAAGGAAAATGGACAGTATGTTTTGAGTTCATATGGGTATGGCTTTAAAAAATGGCAACTAGCCAATTGCAGAGCAGCATCAAAACACATGGTGTGGAGGTGTGGGACTTCCCCTGGAAATTAGGGCTGGGACACCAGTCACCTCCTGGCTTGGGAGGTGGTTGCCTCAGTGCTGCTGGTTGGGGCAGGGAAGCTCTGTGCTCCACCGTTTGCTCTTGAGCGAAATGTCTACCTTGAGGATGTGCGGAGCACATATGGTGTAGAGCTTACATGCATCTCTCCTCACCCCAAACAAAACTGTTGTGTTTTCCTCTTGAAATTAAATAAATAATAATAAAAAAATCCGGGTATTTTTGAGAAACACTAAGCAGAAGCTTCCAGTTTTGTGTACATCTCTATACTAGGGCTCTTGATCTTTTAATATAGGTTTCATGTTGCTCAGCATGTGATATTCTGTTATGCAAAAATGCCACTGAACTGTTGACCAGTGCAGAAATCCTACAGGCTGAGATCTTGCTACAATGACCAGTTGTTTACCATCTTAACATGCCAGGTAAAAGTCACAAAAAGTTAACTTTACCCATATATTCAATACAAGTATGAAGGTTTCTTTTTGGCTATACTACTATTGTGACTCCATCTTTGTTAAAAATCTTGAAACATTAATTTGTGGAGGGGTGTGGGAAGGCACCAGCTGATTTAGTTGGGAATGGAAATACCCCAAGTTCACTAAGAACCTGTGGAGACATGGGCAGCTCAAGAGCATGGGCCTTTTCAACCAGCCCCGCCCTTTACTGATACTGTGCCAAGTGCTTTTTGTAAACCTCTGGAAGAACTGGAGAGCGATACAGGTTATCTTTTCAGTGCTTGCTTCTTGCTCCAGGGACAATATTATCATTGGTCACAGAATCTTTCATGTCCTGGAGACTGCTGCTTCCAGCCTTTAACATCTCTACTTCCATATGTAAACGCTTTTCGTGCAGTCCCTTTGTAGGACTAATGAGTCCCACAAACTCATTAAAGGTACCCAAAGAGTTCTCCTGCAGTTCAAATGAGTTCATGTGGGGGGAAAAAAAAAAGCACTCCTCATGCTTGCTAAAGTTAGTTTTATCATTCGTGTATCAGAAGAGCTTAAACAAATCACACCTCCCTGCCACCGGTGTGTCCTGGAAAATAAGAGTACAACTCCTTGAATTGTACAAGTAGAAGCAAGATATGTGAGGAGGAAAACAAAACTTTAAAACAGTTGTAGATGGTACTGTACAGCCATGTTCTCCATGTTGAAGCAGTAGGGTGATGGGCTCTTAAGTCAGGCTTCCTTCTCAATCTGGTTTCTTATGAGATTTCTGCTGTGCCTGCATCTTCTCAATCAAATGACCACAACTAGCTTCTAGGTCTTCAGGGAGAGGTTAATAACACACGTAATATCATTGTCATTTAAGTTGCTCTGTCCCTCTCTGCTCCTTTTATTGTTTTTGAGCCTTCTGCTGCTGCAAAAATTGAGAATGAGATGCTCAAAACCTTGACAATGCAGTTGAGAGAATGCTTTGCTACCCTTAAAGTAGGGTTGTAAATAAGCCATTTTCTGTCACGCTTTTCTTTGCATCCTACCCTTTTCCAAGGGTACATCTACCATAACTTTTTAATCAGTGTTTATATTGGTAACGGAAGTTGAATCCTTCTTGTATGTAAGCATGTTTTGTGCTAGTGTGTTGGCTTTTCTGCTAACTTATAGGCTTAAACTACACAAATGATTATGGTGGGGGAAGGAGTCACGGAAACGGTGTCTTCTGAAGGTAAAGATAGAGGAAAAAACCTGAAAATACGATACTTTGGCTTTTCTTTTGTATTTTATAATTGGAGAAATTTTATTCTTTGAAGAAAAAAGTGTTACCTTGCACTGGGGGCACGGCGATCTTAAAATCTAGTATGGCTTTCCTCTTGTAAAAATACATATGAAGATGTTCACCTAAGTGAATGTCACAACAGGCAAATAGATTTAATAAACTATTAAAAATAATTTGCTGTGACTTTTTTAATATAGGTGCCTTTGACTAAATCTTCTGGATGAAGTTAAATGCTTTCTTCAACACTATTTTATCTGTGTAGTGCTAAATCAGGAAAAAATAAAACGTGAAACAATGAATTATGCTTGGTCTTGTCATAACTTAGTCACGTAAGATCTTGTCTTACATATATGCCTCCCAATGCTTAGATTTGTTCTAGCATGTATCCTTTCAGAGCCATTTAAAAAAAAATGGGGTTTTTTTATGGTCTATAAAGATATATATTTAAATAACGACACTTAGGATTTTACAATCCAATGAAGTAACATCTCTCTTCACATATGAAGAATATGCTGAGTGGAAGTAGCCCAATTATTCGTCCAGACTAGCACCATGTGGTTTCCTTCTGAGGAGCTGGGTGAATCTGTGCAACTTTCAGCCTAGACTAATAAGCTACTTCCGACTGCAGGAGTCAAATTAGTTATGTTGTGTAGACTTACTAATGTCTAACTCTGCCTGATGCCACTCACTAGGATGCAAGGTAAACATAGTTTAGTGCTTTTTTTAGCTAAGAAGGGGTTAACTTGTAATCCCGTGTGTGTTTTCAGTATCAGTTGAATAATGAGACTGGAGGGAAAGTAATGAGAGGGAAGAGTATTTTGTCCTAGATATTTTTACATATCTGAAGCACAAGCTCTCCAAATTGGGAGATGTGTATGAGATGGAGGTCCCTCAGTGATAATTAGGACT
>NW_009187624.1:44915-77240 GCF_000690835.1 Fulmarus glacialis
TCTAGGCTTAGTGATGTGTCTGCTAGCTAATACCTAATTTTACAGTATTTTTGTCTACAGCGTTTTCTGTGTACATTATGTAGAAACTACATTCTTCATATCCTAGAAACGCAACATTGTTTAGAGAACTGGTTTTTATGCACTTAAAATTCTGAGATCTCATTTATGACAGCTGATTGGAAAAGAAAGAAAGATGATGTTAGTCTGAAGATAATCCCTAAAGACTCAAAAGTAAGCTGGAAAGTCAGTAAAACTTTTAAAGTAATAATAATAAAAAATAATACATTGCCATGTAAAGAATACCACACAGCCTTGCTGTGTAACATGAGCTCATGGTTACTAAATGGGTACTAGTACATCTCTTTCTTGAAATGGTGAGGTTTATGCATATGACTGATGAAAAGCCACTATATAGTCTATCTTCTAGACCAGAGGAAAACAACCTTTAGATTGTGGTTTGTCACTTGTGCATGCAAAGAAATGTTTGCACTAGTATGCACTCACTTACGATGGTGCAATCAGCAGCATTTATAATGCTGGGGCTTGAGGCTGGTCTTCTATCAGATTGTCCCCATTATTTTATGATAGTGCAAGCCTCTTTCAGCTTCAAAATGCTGCTCTTGTATCTTTTTTTTCCTCGTAAGTTTTGTGCTCCTGATAAAATGTATATGAAACTATAGATATAAGCAAGTCCCCCGTGACTTGAGTTCTAACGTTGTGATGGGATTAGATTAACTTTGCACAATCCTGATTCTCATTACGAACCCTGTCGGAAAGCTGGATTCATGTTGTGCCATTTTCTATCCTCATTACCGTTTTTGTCACAAGAAGGAAATTTTTCATCTGTCATACAGGCTGGAAAAGACAGCAGCCTGCAACTGTATTACGATAACCTTTCTAGCGCTGTGCAGTTTGACAGGCTGTGCCTTTCTGCTTTGTTCTCTTTAATAGTTTCTCAACCTGTGTGAGGGAGAGAAGGGATGGATATCTATCTCAAGGTGTAATACATGATTAATAGTGTTGCCTGTATTCAGAGGACTGCGAGTTTCCAAACTGAGCTGGCTGCAAAAAAAATGGCAAATATTAGAAACGTTGCTACTGTTAACCAGGCCCCTTCTTCATTTGCCTGCAGCCCAAGAATCTGAGATGAGGCTGAAAATATTGACGTATCTAATTCATACCTGTGTTTCCACAAATTTATGACTGCTTTGGCTTGCTAATATTACATTTGGCTTGCTACATTGCATTACTCCCAATTGATAGAGTTCCCCTGTAAAACAGATATAACCAACTGTCAGTATTTTACAATATTTAGCCTAAAATTTCCTACTCTTAATTTCATCTCATTACCATAATTTATGCCCTGCAAATTACCCTGTTTTATCAAGTTCCTATCTTTTCTGTTTATGTCAGTAGATGAAAGAAATATAGCTGTCCTTTAATTATTCCTCACACGCTCTGCACACGCTCTGTAATGAAAATTTCAACAAAGGGTTTTTAAATAGATATCCTTCATTTTTATATCTTGTATTTGTAATATCTCCTGACCTTCTCTATTTAGAAGAGAAAAAAATTAATGGTTCTGTCTATATCCTCCCTGTGGTGATATCCTTATCAAACTACCTGCATGATGAGGGTGTGTGATAGTACTGCTTCTGTAAGGGCTCACTGGCAGAAAGATGTTAGGATACTGCATACTGAAGTTAATAAATTACTGTAGGAGTGAGAGAACTGCTAAAGTACAGATGCCCTAAGACCTCAGTTGAACCATAAGTCTTAATACACAGCAGTGCTTTTGCAGGAAAAGGGCAGGATCTACAACATGTACCTCTTCTGGAAACAGTATTTAATAAATTAATAACAATATCTGGCTGTTACTTGTCCCTCTTCCCCCTCAGAAATGTTATTAACTGACTGAATGACACTTTCTTAAACTGCTCATCCCATCCACAATCCCCGGCATGAATGTGCCCCATCATACAGTGCGTTATGCAAAGGTCACCAGGCTTCCTAAGTTTTGTAGTTTGTCAAGCCAATTTGTGTAACTAATCTTTTGTCAACACAGTGGGTTCTTGGACATAAACTCAGTTTTCTTGGATTTAAATGTAACAGGTGTACCTGCTTATTGAATAAATATGTCTAACAGCAATTCTACAGCAAATGTGAAAATACGGAAGAATCTTCATTGTGCTAAATCTTTTCCTGTAAGGGCCTTTACAGAAACAAAGGGGTTATAAAACTTGTCTCTTACTGCTCCTAAATGTTACGGAAGTGCACCTTTACGTGAAGATGTCTGGAACATAAAGTTCAGCTAAATCACTGGAGACTCCATCTCAAATGCAATCTATTTCAATGTGACCTTACGTCAGTGAGCCCTTGAACCTTGCCTGCTGGCAAGCAAGATCCCACTCCAGCTATCTCTCATCCTTTCGCAGAGCTGTGTAGCTTACCCCAATAGTGATTTTTTTTTTTCTTTTTTTTCCTCTGTTGTTGTTGGTTTTGGTTTTGATTTTTTTTTTTTTTTTTTTTTAAATGGAATGCCAGCTTCTTTTCTTAGCTATCCTGAAGGCTTGCAGCATCGCTTGGTATGTCTTTGTCCTTCTTCTTCCTGCACAGGAAAATCTAGCTAATTCAAATTTTTTCAATACTTGTCTTAATCCGGTAAATATTAGAGTAAATGCAGGGATATAATACCAACAAAATGAACATCAGTTAATAGTGAAATTTCACCTCAGCATTTAAACCAATTAATCTAACACCACCTGTGCTTAAAGAAAGCAAGCCAGACTCTACTACTCTTGTAATGTATATTATTTACTCTTTAGTGTGTCCTCTTTAAATCATGAAGTTGAGACAGAGGAATGTGCTTAAAACAAGTAATTATTTTGATACATTTCATTATAATGTATAACATCTTCTAAAAGCCCTTATGCTTTGTTTACTTCAAAGATGCCATGTATAAAACAGGCAGTAAAAGCTGAGTCCATGAAGTCAATGAGGTTATACCAGGAATGGCTTTTAGTCCATTTTCCTTGTAGGTACTCTTGAACTATTAACCTTGTATTTTGCTTGATCGTTCAGTAAATGAAAAGGTCTCATGAAGGATCCTAATCCCTGCTGTGGAGTAGCTAAAATGACAAAGCAATTGTAAATGTATGCTTAAAATTAGAGAATATATAGGTGTGTAGGGAGTTGGGGAAAGCAGGGAAAGCAATGGTGAGTAACAGCTTGTCCAAGTGATTCAGGGTGCTTGTAGAAAGAAATTTTTTTTTTTTAGTATCTCTTCCCCTGCAGCAAAATAAAAGCTAATTGCAGTGTACAGTCTTCGTTTGCATCTGACATGCTATGTGTTGTACCTTAAACATGTCAGGATTTTAACATTCTTTTCCTGAGCTCCTTTGTGAGTCTGTAAAGTGCCCATGGAGTATTAGGAGGCACTTACAGCCTTGTTACCCTGATAATTTCCCTTTAGGAAGTGACACATCTACTTGGAAGAGTAACAGAAACACCATACCAAACAGAAAGACAAAATCAAGGCAACGCAGCAGAAATTAGTTAGGTGGCAAAATAAGAGGGAGCTTTATCTTCTGAAGAAGGCAAATAGTCTTATTTTAATTTTGTTTACAGTTTATAGGGAAGATGTGTATTACTAAGAACTCACTGATCCATTAGGGGAAAATGTTGAAGTACCTATCAGGTATGTTACTGGCCTACTATTTTTGGCCCTTGTTTCTCCAGCTTCCTAAGACTGTTTCTCTCCTTTACCTTATGGCAGATTTCATGATGGAGAGAACCCTTAGGTAAGAAGAGAATTGATCTTTCCAGCCTCAGATTTTCTGGGAGGATGAGGTTGGAGTGGGGAGTGCACCGTTTTCCTCTTCTTTTTTTCCTTGCCCGACTCCTGTCTTGCTGTGAGACTGTGTTATGGAAAAAGTAGTGCAGACTCAGATTTCCCTAGGTTATAAAACAAAATACAAAAAAAGCAACAAAATAGAAATCAAACCTAATTTCTAATCAGCTCTGACTAGTGTGTGACTGAAGAAATATCAACACCCTGTGCTGCTAGTCAGGCAAGTTCTTGCAGTCAGCTCCTATACTTCAGAGAATCAGAGTACTGTGAAACTTCCTGTTCTTAAATCCATCCATGAAAGTCTGTGTCTTGCTTTGGGAATGCTTAGGAGCACAGTTGTATATTCAAATATGTTCTTGGTAAGTGAATGTGGTACTTAATTGAAAATCAGTTTGAGAAAAGAATAACGTAGGTAAATGTCTATGCAGATTGAAAGGTTTTTTTTAAAGCTATTGTATTTGGCCCTCAGAAGTAATGTTACTGCAGTTAAAATAAATCACTGAACTCTTATGTTATACAGGGTTAAAAAGGAACTGATTTTGCTTACTTGCATCCCCTGATGAGTCATTATTTAATTGTCATGATTCATAAATTTTGTGTCTATTTTAAACCAAACCCTTGCTAAGTGCCCACATTACTGATTCTTTGACTTGACTGAAACTGTAGCTACTGCATTAAGAATTGGGTTTTGCCTGTTGCACTTATTGATTCTCAAATCCAAATACCTTTGTCTAATTCAAACTTCATGGAAAACGCTAGAGCAGAGTCAGGCCCTCTGAGCATATACCTTCAGACTTCCTGAGATTATCCTCTATACCGTTTCACAGGTATAAAGAATTCATGGTTACTTCGAGTCAGGGAATACATAATTCTCTTTGATTTGCTAGATATTATAAGCTAGTAAAATACCTTCTAGTTTGTAAAATATGCTTAAACTGTGCAAGGCTCATGATGGTAACGATAAAAGCCTCTACTGGGACAGGTACTGTCACAATTTGTGGCGGTTGTTTTGGACACTATTGCCTAAAGCTCTTCAGTGATTGACATGGTGGTGGTTTCTGTCTTGTTAATTATTTTCCATCAGAGATTTCTAAGTCAGTAAAACAAGGCATACCCATCTAAGCGTATTCCTATTTCTGAAAAATAAGTTTTCTAACAACATTTTTCAGGTTTTGTGGGGTTTGATTTTCTTTTTTCTTTCCTAACGAAGAGCAGAGTTTGAAAAAGTGTGTGATTTAGGTTAACGAGGCCTTGTGAAAGAAATATTTTTGTAATTCCCATGAATTTAATACACAAAGGATTTGTGCTGGTTTCAGCTTAGGAGAATCATTGCTTTTGGGAGCAGGCTGCAGTTTTTCTTTTTTGTTTCACTCCGTGTTCCCCAAGACGTGGGCTGTTTGTTTTCCCCTTTGAAATTCTTTTAGAACAGAATTGGAAAATGTTTAGTTCTTTGATTTTTGGCCTTTGAAAGTGAAAATGTGATCCTGTATTGCCAGTGTGTAGGGGACAAAAGCAGCAGTGTGGAGGCAGTGAACTACTTTTAACCACATTTTTAAATGAGGCCAAACCTTGTCATAATCCTCAATCTTTCAGAGGAAAGATGATCTTTGGTTGCTGTAACACAATGGTAGCTTAGATACTGATAGAGAGCAATTGATGAAATCCATCATGTGAAAAATAATTCCATAGTGTAATACTTCTGATTGTCAGAGTATATGAGCCAAGAGGTAATAATCACAGCTAAGAAATAGCCCTCATCCTCAAAGATGATGTTTTTTTGAATAGTAAAAAGAAAATGATCACTTTGGACACAGAAAGCGAGCAGTTGGAGGAATTCTCTGCTGCCTTCTGGTCAACAGAGCATGCCGGTTTTGAATTAGGTAAGTAGCGATGGTGGATTGAGACAGGATTTTTTAAAGTAGAACTCATCTTTCAAAGTTGTTTTTAGGAGCCATAGTGTTTCTGGAAACATACTGTGTATTATAGAGGATATGACCCCAGGTCAGTTTTATTTAATTCAATTTAATTTAATTGTGACTCTTCCACACTTGTGCAACACTTTGAATGCAAATGCTAGAAATTACCTTGAATTAAGAAAATACAACTTTGTTGTTGTGTGATGTGGGAGAAGGAGTCCTTGTCAGGAACGGGTTGGTTACACGGCCCCGGGTAAGTGCAGGATGCTCCCTGCTGCTGTATGTGCTTACTGTCAATATTCATCCACGTTGCAATTTCCATTTCAATTCCAAACCTGGAATTGCTGTGCTCGTGTATAATACACTCCTGGCACTAAATCATGCTACCTACTGATGTTTAGTGACCTGAATGAAATTGTTTCGATGTAATTGACTGGCATGCTTTGTATATAGAAATAAGTCTGCTCAGCAAAGGCTAAATTATGTTTTTAAGTCATGAAAAAGAGACTTGTCTATTTTAGATTTTGAAAAACAATGCAGGCCCATCAATTTCATCCACAACAAGAGGTAAAATATATCAAAAAAGTACACAACCTTAAAAGCTGTTGCTCTAGAATTGCACTCTACTGGTTTTCCCTGTTTTCTTATTACAAACCGTATCTTTTCCTATTGTGATAGGCTTCTCTGATCAACACTGTGCTGCTCTTAACTGAGGATACAGCCTTAGTTCTCTTTTGGAAGTAGGTTAGGTACGGTTGCCAAAAGGAAATGCAGAATCCAGCAATAGGAACATGCAAGGTGGGCGGGTATGGGTTGTGTAGTGAGTGTATTAAAAGCCTGTACTGCATAAAAGGCTTACTCTTTAAAAGTTGTTTGGGAAAACTTTGTTTAGATTAAATGCGCTCTGTGCTATGTGTCTTCTTATTCTACACCTGTATTCTCAGTGCCAATGAATTCTGTTATAATCATCACAAAACATTTTGTCTTTATGAAGAAAAATAATCGTTTGTCTGTGTTTTCTCAGCTTTGGGAGGGTGTGTGTATGATCCAGCCAGAGGGAAAAACTGCAGAGTAAAAGGAGATGGTGAGGCTGTGTCATGATTTTTATCAACTTGGGAACTATCTTGTGGGGAACTAGCTAATAGATGGTAAAGGCTGATTCCTTTTTTTAATGATTTGTCTGATAATAAAGGACTGCTATTGCTCCCTTTCCCTCACACACTTCATCAAAGCTGGGCTTCTGATTGCTGTCATCCCATTGCTGGCTTTGAAGGATGAGGACGGAGGGAAATGGTTGCATGAGAGTAGGACTCTCAGCCCCAATTCCTACTTTCATTAGATGTATTTCTGAGGCAGCTTCTAATTCTGGTTTTTTAAAAGAATAGATTCCCTATGGCATGAGTGCTTCTTGCCATCTGGCTTATTGGACAGATCTCTTGCGTTACTCAGAGATAGAGAAGCTTCTGGGTGGTAACCAGATGTGTCCGAATGAAGGGATAGGTTACTGTTCTTCGCTACTCACTATGATGCATTCACCTTCTGGCCTTGACAGCCATGAAAGGTCTGGTAGCTCCCTCTGGTAGAGCTTTTCAGGTTAACTTATTTGCCCTCTGGAAAGGATCCTACATTTGTCTAAAATCTGCACTTTGATAATTATGTCAGCTCCTGCAGAAAATTACAAAGGTTTTGCTGAGGAACACAGTAATCATTTCATTTAACTCTTTTTGGCTACCAGTGAGTGCAGGAAGTCAGTCCCTACTTGCTGTGTTACCTCCAGACTTTTGTCACCTCTGAGGAGCAGCTATAAACTGCTCTTGGACCTGGCTGCTCCTGTCTGGGCTCACTGCCCATGTGGCTAAATGTTAGCTCTCCTGACCTGGCTTCTTGTTCTTTGCAGTATGCCACTTAATTTCAGCAGCCAAACTTAAACAATTCATATTGCTTGGCATAGCTCAGGGACAAAATTATGTCCTCTGAAGTAACTCCCTTCCCTGATGGAAGAAGTGATGATCAGGTCTGCATAGCTTTGGCTGAATAAATCCTCTGCACGCAATTTCCTTTGCCTTCACCCCCCTTGTTACTTCTGGGTTGTTTTTATTTTGCTTTAAGGTTTTGGTTTGGGGTATGTGGGGGATTTGCACAGAGTCAGGTGTCACATCTGTGTCCCATAGTTGTAGGTTCAGATTTCTTCTGGTTAACCTGAGAAAGGACAGCCTTAAATATAGTAACTTTTTTTTCTTTTTACCCTCCACTAGATTTGGGGCCTTCAGACTTCAGGAAAATCTTACAAAAGAATGCTATGGAAAAATGAGTATCAAAACCACCATGTATGCATATTTTAAGAAATCAGATGTTGCATTATGATACCTTTTTATGGCTGTAAGCAATTCCATTAGAGTTGCAGATAAGATTAATTTGTCCTGGGAGTTCCTTGGAACAGCAGTGGTAACTTCATGATCCCAAAACCATATTAGTTTAAAGAAATATAACGCTGGTAAGTATATGTGGTGTTGGGCACCTCTGCTAGCAAAGGTGTGGTAGGCATATACTTCTGGATATCCTGCGTGTGTGTGTGTTAAAACAAGCACAAACACTTTGCAAAAAGTCAATCCTTTCTCTAGACTGCAAGTCAAAGGCCTGACTCTCTCATTGATGGTATGTTGTGTTTTCCTTCGAGCCTTGGCTGAAGGAAGTGATATAACTCCCATATTTTATCCTCTGAAGGACTCCAAAGGGAGAAATCTGGCAGGCTCTTAAAGGCGCTGAGGAGTCATTTGGGTTTATAAACTTCTCATGTTCACTAAACATGAAGCTGCTGGAAAATGCCACATGTTTTGGGCTGTATGGCAGCAGCGTACCATGGAGATCTCACACGGCTTTCTCCCTTATTGTGTTGGAAGATGGGGCAGGTCTGCCTTGTAGGTGACATGGAGTATGTGCCACGTGGGCAGGAGTTGATGGAGCAGAGAGGGAAGGCGACACAGCCCCATTCTCTGCATAGCAAAACTTCCCTTGCACCTTTGTACCCCTCTCCTCTCCACCGCCCTTGGTAATGTGTTTTGATTTGTCGAAGAAGTCCTCTTCTCTGTAGCCAGAGTTCACCTGGAGACATGTGATGCTAAAAGAAAGCCATCAGAGCTGCTGGATCTGCGTGTGCTCTCCAGTGCTCTACACTGAAGTGAGAAGTGCTCTTTTCTTTGCCTGCTGCAAAGAAAATGGTCTCTGCTTTGGCTTGTTAATGCATAGAGATATTGACGAAAATGTTGACATGTGGTATTTTAAAGGAAGCTTATTATCTGAAAGCCTTCTGAAAGATACCTCTGTTAGATACTAATAAAAACCACAATTTAAGCCAATCTGTTCACCCAAGTGTTCCTTTTAATCCACAGTGTCATCCTTCTTCTAACAAGTACTTACAGGTTTTACCAGTCCTTGACTGTTATTAGGTTCTTGGAAAGTAATCTCAATTGTTTCTGCATGCAGTTTGTACCCATTTAAATTGTCCCCTCAACTTTCGGTATGCAACTTGAATTCAATGCATATTTCTTAAAATGTAAGTTAAAGATCTGTTTTGTGCCTCCTGTCAGGTTTCTGTTTATGACTTTAAGCTCACAAGTATGCAAAAATCCAAAAACAACCCCCCATAATTCAGGCAGAAAAGGTTCTCCTGACAAGATGACAGGTCAGGCTATGATTAGCTGAAATGGGGCTGACTTACTCAGAATAATTCCTCCCCCCCGCCCCCCCCGAAGAACAGGAGGTGAGTATGGGGCTTCCACTAACTAAAGCTTTGCAGACAATGAAATAGCAAGGATATTGGGTCAGTAAGCTTGTCTTTAAATATCTCATCATAGTTTACCTACTGTTAATGTTAAGAGGCTTGTTTGGTCTGTAGGTTTGTGATTGTGCGGTCTAGAATTGTCTAAGCAGTCCCATCTGTTTCCTCTTAAGTGTAACTAAAAGTCTGAATTTGTACTGTTTTCTCCAGTTACATGTTTGGCCCCTAGACCGTCTCTTCCGTGACCTTTTTCAGGTGATGCTTTCTTGTCTTCTTTGCACATGTAAATATGGCTTACATACTCTAGACTCTGCATGGAGTCACCTTACTATTTATACATTTTTTTTTCACAGCATTTCTGCTGCAGTGTTAATAATTGCCACTTTTTTCTTTTCCCTCTTTAGGGACTATGCAAAAGAAAAAGGGATAAATTTTCCTCATCCTATCTTGCCTTGCCAGCTCTCAGATAAATTGTTTTGTGCTGTGATTTTTGTAGTTTTATTAATGCTTGTTTTTTAACCCTGCAGTTTCTGTACCCCTTGTTTGGTTTGATTGTTTTACTGCTGCTTCACTATGATCAAAGGTAAAAGTGACACCCTTGTATCCTTGAGTGGAAGAAGCTTGTCTTCACAATTCTCTAATCCTGTCAAGTGCAAGCACTCACATCACTAAGGAATTCACATGTCCCCAGGAAAGCAGGACGTGTTCCTTCCTTACCAAAGATAGGTTTCTAGAAAAATTTAGATTGACAATGTGTTAGTCGTTACTCAGATGAAGCCTTCAGTCCTATGGATGTGCACAGTTCCAGTGGCCTCTTGTATAAAGGTATTAACAGTTACGTTTGATGTGTATGATGCCAGAATAATTAAATTTCTGTCACCTTTTTTTTTTTTTTTTTTCTTTTTTTGTTCCTTTTCCTCTTTCTGTTTGTCTCAAAGGAAAAGAACTATTCTACTATGGCAGGTCCTATGCTCTCTTTCTTTGTATTGTGTCACTTAAACACAGTAGTGGATGAACATCCTAAAGCATGGTCATGGCAAAGTCCAGCTTGCGACAGTTAGATGCGTAACAGAATAAGTAGTTTAAAGCCATTTTTCCTAGCTCCTAGCTATGTTATGGTCTCTTCTGTGCATCAAATCAAGTCACAAACATGATGGATTTTGTGTATGTTATTCATGTGCATCCAACTTGTGGATGGACTTTATCATCCAGCTGCCTACTGAGAGAAGTTCACTGAAGCCAGAGAGACGTGCCAGCTGTACAGCTTTCCTTTATCAGAAACCTGTTGTATTTTCCTCCTTTTGTACCTTTTACTTGTCTGGCACAAATGCTGAGCCATAGAGACCCACTTTTGCACTCAGTTTCTAATCATATACCTGTAAAAATGCAGATGCTTACTTTCACCCATAAGTTGTTCTGTTAACTTGGTTCATCAACTTCCATGCATAAGAGTATAGGTATTGGTGAGAACTGCACTATAGTTTGTTTTGGTTTTTGTTTTCTTTTTTTGACCTATTTTAGTTCACCTCTATAACTTGGATACTATTGAGAATATATACAGAACAACTGTTTTCCTAAGAAAAATGTTTTGGAATGGAGCTTACACGTACAGGGTATAACAGAACAGTGGAGAACCTAAAAATACATGCTTGGGACAAACATTAAAGAGAAGTGAATAATTGTTTGGAATGATCTTGAGGAAAAAAATTTTATGACAAAACTAAATTAAACAAAGTCCCTTTATCCCTCCTTGTAAGTAGTTCTGTATGGTGTCAAGCTCCTTTTAATGTTTAAGATGGTCTCATTCTTTTCAAATAGAAGTGACTGAGAGGACAGAGAAAAGACTGATTATAGGCAAGTGATTTCCAAAATGTCAGACAATGAGGATCACTTGAAGGCAATAATGGATTAAAATACTTTTCCATCTCCTAACATTCTGCGGTTTAATCTGTACCTGCATTCAGTGGAAAAAAAACCCTCATAAAATGAAATACTGTGTGGGAAGGACCATACAAAAATATGATTTATAGGAAATAACAATCTTCTGAGTTACTACTTAACTTCTTTTCTTCCCCAAAAGCTGGGATTAAAAAGTAGGTCAACAAGCCCATTTAAATAGCTTATTCCACAGTGTGGTTTAAATTAGTGTTAGTGACAAGTGTATGAAGTGCTGTGCATCTTGTTTTTATAGCATATTGGTTAAAAATAGAATTGTTCAAAGTGACTGTTATATACAAGCCTCCAGGCAAATCCTCAGATCTTTCGGGCAGTGGACTTTGTTGTTGTTTTTAAACACATATAACATGTTGGCATTGTATTTGTAAACCAGGTGTTTTATCCAAACGTGCAATTAGAGTAATGAGCATTAATGTTAGTACAGTGGTGGAGCCTCTTGAAGTAAGGAGCTACAATTTTGTCTCAAAGGGTAATGCATTTATGTGCTCTGAGCTGAGCACATGACTCCCATTCCTAGCTTTGCCCAGGAATCCCTCCAGAACAGTGATTTTAATCTAGAGACAAGCCGAAACCTTTATATTACTGAACAGAACTGCCCTTATAATGTTATTTAGTAATGATAGGTCAGGCAGCTTCGATCAGACAAATGGCCTGAGATGAAAGAATGATTGTAGGCAAGGAAATGACTTTTGCAGGAGCTCTGTTCTTGCTTCAAAAGCCATTCTTTGGCTTGCAGTCTCCCTCTCTGCCTCTTGAGAATTGCCAGAAACAATCCTGGCCCTTAAATTCGGAGGTACCTAGCGCCAAGGTGAGGAGAGAGGTTTCCAGCCCAGCTAGAAATCTTTCTCTGTTCCTCCTGCTTTTGTTGCTGTGCAGCAGAGGGTTCTCATCTGCACCCTGACTGCGAAGGTGCCAGCAGAGCCGAGTGAATAATGAGGAAATCTACTCGCTAGTGTTTTGACAATTGCTAAATAGAGTTTTGCTTAGATCATGTTTGTACCTATTTTATCTGCTGCGGAGCTTTTTGTGAAAAGCTGTGGGAGTGAAGTGTTTGCTCAAAAGAATACTTGCAGGGAACTATTTCTGGACTGTATTCATGATTAATTTAATCAAAAACCAGTTTTTCTCACTGTAGAAGTAGCTGATTAATGATTACGTCATAAGTGAGGAAATAGAAACAGGGAGTAAATCAGTGTGTTAAATTTGAGCTCGTTCTTTTTCAGAGCTCTACATAATTCAGCTGCAGCAGCATGTCTTCAGTAGCTTTTTTTTGTATCCTGCTCTCCCAGTAATGATATCCTTGTCAGAGTCTCCCTCCTGCCCTGCTCTTGTTGTACGTTATTCTATTTTACGTAGGTTCTGATTCTGCTTTCTTATGAAGTATATGAGTATCTTGCAAGTTTGTGGTACGTGAGGTGACTAGCATCTGTCATATTTGGTTCGTTCCTTCCCTAGATGAAGAATTAGATACTTAGTAGGAGTGCTTTGTTTTGATAGGATTG
This sequence comes from Fulmarus glacialis, assembly GCF_000690835.1. NCBI lineage: Eukaryota > Metazoa > Chordata > Aves > Procellariiformes > Procellariidae > Fulmarus > Fulmarus glacialis. Next base: position 57,918 of record NW_009187624.1, read on the forward strand.
TTTCCTGCTTATGGGAAGCAAGATAGACAGAAGAAGAGTGATTTGCACTTGGAGTGAGAATTGGTGCCTTTTGTGATAGTCCTTAATTCCTACGGGAATTTGTTTCAGAGCCTTGGCTGGCTGCTGGCAAAGCCCTGTGTTTTAAACCCATTAGCTTTATGTTACATTTTCGTACCTGCATACTCCAAAAAAACGTCTTTGTCAGGTCTCCATCCTCACTTCACTCCTCTTTCTCCCATAATTGTCTCCTAATTGGAATGGACAACTGAAAATCCTGAGAAACTGAGGCATGAAAAGAGCTGCCAATGCAATGAAGTGCTTTTTCCCTCTTGCTGCTCTTCTTTTCTAACATTGCAGTTGTTGCAGAGGCTTCTCATTTGTGCTCTGAAAGCTGAGACACTGACAAAGATAAGTGAATAATGAGGAAAATTACTCCTTATTTTCAAAGTCATCTATCAAGTGTGGTTAACTATTTCATACTGAGCACTGCCCAGTTAGGGGAAATACTCAAGCCGCGATAAACTTTGCTTGGTAATGACTATGTTGCTCTTGAGTCATCCCTAAGGTCTAGGTAACAACCCACATGTATTTGGGAAAGCACTTAAAGCACACATTTGTGTTCCTTTGACTGCAGTGGATTGAAGCAAACAATTAAGCATACTTCCAATTAGGATTGATTTCCTGTATTGGACCCGTTTTGCAAACAGATCTTAATAGAAACTGTCACATAATACTTCCCTTTTCCCTTCTTAAGTGAATAGTGAGATGAGTTGGGTACAATATGGCAGGGTTATATGATGCCACAACTAGCTACTAATACAAAAAGGCATTTGAACATATGTTTTGTGGAATGAATTGATCTGGCAATGCTTCACAAATTTCAGTGAGAAACTTAAAGAACTACCTCTCTAAAGACTATTTGTAAGATATGATGCCATCTTGAAAGGTTATGTAAATTGAGAGAGCCCTTTAAGAAGTAATTAAGTTTTAAGACTATTTTAAGAGCTTGAGAGATTTAAGAGCAGAAGGAATAAGCCTTTTTTTGAAACAGTATCAATTCTTATTAAATTTGATGAATCTGAAGGATATTTCAGGGATATCTCCTGTTTAGCATTGAAAGAGGAACTCTAAAGATGCTCTGAGAATTTACTGCTACAAGAATATTGACAAATTACTCTGTCTCAGCACTAACAGACTACTTATTCATGAGCTGAAGATGGATATCCTGTTTTCTTATGGAAGGAAGCAGCAAGCAGACAGGTAAGAAAGCCCAGAAAGAATAGATTCTGCAATACGGCATGAAGACAGACCACAACCTTCCCAGCACTGTGGTGACCTCATCATGACAACATGATCATGACTGAAATTATGATGTTCCACTAGGAAACTGGATTAAAATTTTAAGATAGTGTGTTAAGTCAAAATTGAAAATTGATTGTAACTTTTAACAGTGGCAAAACCTTTATAAGGTAAATTTGCTTAAAATATGGTACTACAGAGGGGCTGTAGATCAAACTGAGAGTTTGGACAAATAATAAGACTTGACTGTTGTTCAATAGGCATATTAATGAATGATTCTCACAAAAATTCAGATACACTTTTATTTATCTGATGTCATATGACTCGGGTACAACCACAGATGTTTGCTATTTATAATTTATTAGGTTTTCCATGGTAATTGAATAGATGCCTTCCACAGATTAGTGTGATTTCCTTCCCTATCTCTAAAGATTATTTACCTAAGATGTAGCCTAACACATGCTTCAGTTCGGAGAATTAAGCATCTTGAAGTCGAGATTAACCTCATTGTCAGAGGTCCCTTCTGTGACTATAGGTTTTCTCAGGGAAAAAGGTGTAAATGAGGTAGCAGTTGTTTGTGTTCTTTTTTCTTTTCTTTAGCAGTACCATAATAATTGTAGTTAACTACTGCTTAGCTGATCATTTTGCTTCTTTTTAATCATGAAATTTCCGGAGTTGTACAACCAAATTCCATGACAGTCCCATCTGGGAGTTTTTCTTGAGAGACAATCATTAAGACTTGCCCTGCTGTGTCTTGTTGCTCTAGGCCCTTTTTGGTAATCTTCAGGATAAAATTCCTTGATGCTTACCTGTATGAAGCACCTTCTTCTGCTCCTAATATCTCATCTAGCAAACCAAATAAGCACTCCTCAGTGTAACTCCTTAGGAAAGCATTTCTCTGTGAATGGGCTGAGTGAGCAAGGTTTGAATAACTGAAGTTGGATTTTACAATCCAGCTTATCTGCAGTGATGTTACCGTACATGATCCACATAACTTTGAAATATTTAAGTCTCTAAATTGATCTACTGTTGTTCATTCTGCCTCTGTTATGTCACAGTTTGCTTTTTGTCTCTCACAGTGCTCTCACGGTAAAAGGAAATAAATACACTCATGCTTTAATAAGCGATTAAGCTTTTTGTTGTGCCATCATTAGTCTTTCCACAGAAGTGAGGCAAACTGGGCTAGCCAAATAACTGTTTCTCACTACTTCCAGTGTGCTGAGGTGGCTCTGGGTAAAACAAACTTTTCTATTTTGCTTCAGGTGCTCTCAACATGTGCTGCCTATCTTGATCTGCAACTCTGGAAAGAGTCCAAATCACATGGAGCTTGGCTCTGGAGAAAGGGTTATTAACAAGGTAATTTGCTAACTTCTCTGCTTTTTTCGCTCCTGCTATTCTGTTTCGATAGTGGGTAGATACGCCAAAATGGCACTGTGTGGTACCTGGCCTGGAAAGTCAAACAGCTAAGACTTTTTTTTTTGCTCATGAAGCAATTTCAGTTAGATATGCATAGATGTGGTTACTTTAAGATACATCCACATAACACTTACGTTCTCATGTTTTGTGACTCTAGAAACTTAGTGCAAGTAAAACTAACAATTTACATCTGCGGAAATAAGTTTTGTCTAACAGAGAATTGACATAAAAATCAAATTTTGAACGAGGATTGTCTTTTTGAACTAAAATAAAGGGATAAAAAGAAGTGCCAACAATTTTAGTATAGCATACAGATTAATTTCCTGGTGATTCTCCTGAGAATCTAGGTATAATTCAATTAATGTCTCATAAATTTGGGTGATGATTCCCAAACTCTTACTCCCAACTGTATTTTTAAACCGTGGTAGTTTCACCCAGCATTGGCTAAAACCACCTCTCGTGAGCAGACCTCTCTGTTTTTGTGGTGATTTGCCAGCTGTGTTTGCAGGCATTTTTTGCCTTTGCTCCTGTCTGTCAGAACCGAGCACAGTGCAGCTGACATCTTTAGGACTCTGGCTCCACTGTAAAATTACGAGTAGTTTTTCTGGTAGCTAAGGCTTTGTTCCCCCAGAGATACAGGCCTGGGCTTAATCTGAGTCATCTCAAATGGCCCTGCTGTCCTAAATGGGGCTGTCCATGCATAGGGGTAAGCTTATACCTAAATACCTGCAAGAGACTGGCTTGAAGTTTGACCTGAACCACTAACAATATTCTGGAGGCAAGATTCCTTAATCATCAATTCCCTGAGGCATTATGTTTTCCTTTATTTTTATTTTTATTTTAAATTAAAATTGCTCTTCCTCTTAGAAATGTCATTGCCATGAAAAAAAAAAATGCTACAAGTTGACTTGATCATAAATTCTGGGAGGCACAACTTCTGGTAAAACCTGTAAGTTGAAAGGATTACAACATTTCAAAATTCCTTTGTCAGACACTGTCTTTATTTTAATTTCTTTTTTTTCTTCCTACATTATTACTGTCCCTATAGGAATGATGGATGACAGAGAATGATGTTCCCATTAACTTAAATTGTTACCCATAAACCCTCCAGAGATTTCTAATTAATATGAAAGTTTACTAGATTGGGCTCATTGCTAGAGCTTGCTCATGGTGCTCTGTATTTTCGCCAATGCAGTCAAGAAGTCCATAAATCTTCGTAGCTCTGGGATTCCCAGTATGTCCCATTAAGATGAAAAAGTGGCATCGGGAGTGTAAATACTATATAGATGTTCAATAAAGTGTTTCATTCTTCACTGGTGAATTACAGCTTTATGGCACATAAATAAAGCAAAACAAGGAGAACTAAAATATGAGGAATAGGTGTATATCACCCATGTTATCTGGAATGAAATTGTTTCTACTGTGGTGCCAAATTTCTCATCTTCAATTTGCATTCACGTCTTCCGCTACACCACTCCAAAGGCAGCTGTTTGATGTTGTTATACATGGACTCAAACAATTAAATTATAGATTCTGCTATCCTCCAACTTTTCATGGGAGAAATAAGTCAGACTAGGTCAGAGACCAAGGGGTATAGTGCATCATTTATCAGCCTGGTAAAGTTTGAGAAGCAACAGTATTTTTTTAAGAATAAACTTTATATAGTTGATAGAAATGAAGATTTTAAACACACAAACTCTTTGTTGGTTGATCAGGATCAGAATCTTTTGATCTACCTATGTGTTTTTGTTTGTAGAGTTACTAATGAAATGAATTTTGACCACTTTGTGTTCTGGAGGATGATGCTCGTCCTCCTTACTGATTCACAGTAAAAATACCCTCTTGAATGTAAAGATGATGGGTAGGAGACTTTACCTCAGGAAGGAATCTGGCTGCCTGATAAGAAGCTGGAGATTATGGATGGCTCAGTATTCAATTCTCTATTTAAAACATAACAAAAAACTCACAAAAAACCACCTGTCTGCATTAGATACAAGAAAGCTGAGGGGCGTAGCACCCCTAACCAATCATGTGGGCTTAGTCTTTGGTGCGGTTTAATTCTGAAATTACTTTCACGGGGACAGATAAGTTAGCTGATCAATCATGATGATTCCTTTAGCTACTTCTGAAGGTATCATGAAATCTCAAGTGCGCTTGGCTGTCTGGGAAGGCAGCCGGATGCCTGGGGCTGTCTGTGATCTGAGAAGGTGTCTGTAGGAAGTCGTGTCTGTAAGAAGCAAGTGATCTCAACCTTTCTTCCTGGGAAAAATGACTATTTCAGTGATGGTGGTCACAGCAACAAGTGCGTTTCAAACCCCAACACCAGTGCTGCTCTGCAGCTTAGTGAGTGAAGCCCAAGCAGCAGGACTGTTGATGATGTGGGGGATGGAGCCAGCAGGAGAGGCGGTCATACAGCAGGCTGTTGCCAGGCAGCAATGATGAACTTTCTTTCTCATTCCATGTTGGTTCTTAGGCTGTGTGTAGCACAGCAGCTGCAAAGGACTTTGGTTTCTTTCTCCCTTTCTTGTGCACAACCTTCCTTTGAACATTATGGAAAGAAACCACGCTAGAAGTTACAGAATCAGGTTTGGGAATGTGGATCTTAAAAAACAAAACTGCAAAACCAAACCAAACAAACCCCTCACCGAACAAACAAAAACCAAAATCAATCTCCAATGAAAAACATGCAAACAAAAATTACCCCTCCCCTCTAATAGTATAAATATACTGACAAGACCTGCGTTGTTTAGCATCAGCCCATAATGTTTTTGCTGTTGCAGTGATATGTGAATTTTCCCAATTCAATCACTAGGGTAATCACTTAGCAACAGATGTGATGACAGAAGTGAAAAGGATTTCATAGACCATCAAATCCAAGCTGCTGTGCTAAGCATACTGTCACATCACTCTTTTGATGGAGCTGGCACATTTATAAATACTGGTTAGCATGTTTGCTCCTCTTACCTGTATGAGCAGCATATTCTAGAAATGCACTTGGCTTATGGAGGGTCCAGTCTATGCTTGTTTATGGCCTGGTTATATCCATTGGCTTTTCAGTCTGCACTGCATTTCAACAGCTCTTTTCTCCCTCCAGTGTTCATACCATGGTTTATTTATATACAGCGGTCCAAAGACGACTTCTCTCTGCCATTTTTCTTTTTTCTGAATTTTGTGCCTTTCATGTAAGATAACCTTCATTCCTCTGACTATCTTAGCCCGTTTCTGACCTGTAGTAGTATTAATTCATCATGAAAATAGGTAACTGGAATTTATAAGCTTAATTCTAGATAAGATCTTACAGAGGTAATACACAGTGCTCTGACTTCTTATACCACGTGTGATGTGTCATAGGATTGCATTTGTCTTTTTTATGTCTGTATTGACAGTTCATGGTCATTGCAGTCTGTGTGACCAGGCATTTCCAGCTAGTGAACTCTGAGTCTTTAGTAGAAATTCTTGTTATATGCCAAGACTTTGTCTGTATGATGAGAGCTAAGGTTGCTTTTCCTTTCCCAGCTGAAAGGAAAGCAAGCCCTAATGGATATGAGAAGAGATGCAGTGCACTTTGGCTGTGTTCCTGGCTATCAAGGATCAGGACTGTAAGTTGCAGACTTTGGAATGCCCATGCTTATTTTGTGAATTATTTTATCAATTTCATTGCATTTTTCTCACTTACGTTGCTTTTGATTGTCGCCAATACAGCTTCTTATATTCACAATAGTAAGTGGCTTGATGCGATTTAGACAGGTGACCCAATCTTTATGGGTGAGAAGCATGGCTGAAATCTTGGGCAAGACAGATTCCTATGTAATTGCTGGCTAGATATGAAATAGTTTAAAATCTGCTTTGGTTGGTGTGTTGTCTTTTTTTTTTCCTTTGTGTTTCTGAGCTCAGATGGAAGTAGAGTATATAGTAATGTTCAGGTGGCCTTTTTGCCATTTTGGTGGGGGAGGGAGCTGTTTACATCTGGAATGAAGATTTAGAATTAATATTACTTTATTTAACAAGTTGACTTCTTCCTAGGAGATCATGTTATTCTTAGTATTTCATACATAACTGTGGAAAGAGCTGCTCCAAATACCCAGTGTGTTAGTGACCTTGGTTAACAGGTGATACCATAACTCTAGCAACTGTCTCTTCACTAAATTTACAGGTTAAATCAAGAGACACTGCATTTGGCTTACAAGCAAGACTGAGGTCAAGGCATGTGTGCTCTGTTCTCATCCCTGCCACAGGTCTGCTGGGTAAGCGTGGGTCAGACTCTGCCCTTTAGTTTCTTTGTCTATAAAACTTAAACATACATCATCAATTTAACAGTCCATGACACCTTACAATTTGAGTTCAGCCATGGCCTCCGCCTCAGGGGTTTCAAAGCAAGTGTCATGTTAAGGTGTATTTGGCAACATTGCAAAAATGTGGTAATGATTATAGTAAGTCAGTGAAAGAAAAAAATAAAAGAAATTAAATATATTCTGTACGTTCCTTCAAGTTCAGCACCTGAGAGTCATTGAATGTGGGTTTTTTAAGGTTTTTTGCAGTAAGTCATATCTTGTGGCAGATACGCTGGTAGTGCCTGGACTGAAAGACCATAACCAGTTACCTGGGTTTTAGGAAGCAGAAGGGTTAGAAGCATGTCCATACTTCACTTCTGTTGAGTGTCTCGTTCCTTTCTTCTTTAAAGAATTTTGTCAGCTTCCCTCTAAGACCAAGAGCTTTCATGTGCCTTCTTCCCCTCATCGCTCACTGCCAGGAGGGTAACGAGCCCTGACTTAGAAATGCTGTGTGAGTGGCAAGCAGCTGAGCAGTCTGATTCACTATATTGTTGCATACAGCACTGTAAATCTGGCAAACGTAATTATACTCAGAGGGATAACGACAACTCCATATGGAATGGAAAATTGCACGTAGATTTTGCTTCTTAACTCTTCTGGTCTTCCTGTAGTTAGTAGGCAGGCAGCAGTCTCCAAAGCTAACAGCCATGCTACTTCTTGTCCAGCTGGCGTGGAAGATTTAACTTCACATGAGCCAGCTGGCTATCTCCTTGCCTCCTGTCACCTAAGAGACCAAAATATGTCATCCCTGAGATATGTCCAGACGCTTGGAAGTTATACCTGTTTCTGGGAAAGAAGCAGCATTATTAGTACTCTGTATATGCTTTGCTTTAGAGATACATAAATATAAAATATACATACACGTATATGTGTATGCTTTAGCTATCTATCATTATGCACAGATGTTAAAAATAACATGTATACCAAAGAAACTTCAAGCCTACAAATAGAAATCCAGAAAAAGAACCAGGAAATGAATGAAAAACCAAGGTACTCTGTTTTCATTTTGACTTGACTGTGTTACTTCCCCTACCCTGCATATGTGGTAGCTTTAATTATCAGTTGGATTGTTTAAATATGCAGCTAAATTTATTCCATATATGTACTCAGAGGCATTGATATTAGGAGGATCAGAGTATTTTCATTTCCTGTATTTGGGGATTTAATTTATTACTCTTCAACATGGCACTAGTGTTTTTTGTAGTTATTTTCCTTTTTCTAATAAATACAAATAATATGGAGAAAGATAAAAATGGCTTTTTTAATAACACTGTTTTATAAGTAGTCCTACTAGGTTCTGAAAGTCCCATCTGGAACAATGAATCGAATGGGACATTATAACATTTACTGATGCTGCCGTTCGGCTGAATCTTGATTTTTGCAGAGGCAGTGATGTATCAGCCTTAGCCATGAATCTTTCCCAGGAGAATGTAGAATTTGGAGAAAATTGAAAGTGATAAAGGCACAAAGAATTCCACATATTTGGGTGTGGTGCTAGAGCAATATTGGTGATAGTCTCATTAAGTTACATGTGCTTCTTTTAATGTTAATTGTTCCAGCCAAGAACTCAACCTGCCAAGCTCCGTTTAATAGCATGGGAAGTGAATGGGGTTATTTTGCATCTCTTCTTTTGGCTGCTCAAAACTTAGAAAATGCTCAAACGAAGCAATTTTAAAATTATCCAAACTTGCAAAAATGAAATTAAAAGCTTGACATAAAAGCACTTTAAAAAGTGCTAACTTGTCTTGTATCTCATGAACAGCAGATGTGGCACAAACCACAATAAGCAATAATCTGAGATGCCTACAGTGCGGAGATTTATTAAAAGCAAAAAAGAAAACCCCTTACCTCATGTAAGTAACTGATGTTATCTGTCCACTGAATGCCTACTCCTGGTGGCACCTAGTGCCTTAGTTTATATTGACTAAAACAAGAAGTCCTTCATTCAAATAAACCTTTAAACAAGGCTAAACATTTGCTTTAAAAAAAAAAAAAGTTAGAAAGTGCAACTTTCTTCCAGGGTAATGAATGAGGATTGTGGCAATGAAATCCTTAGAATCCACTTATTAATTGAACATTAACAGTAAATGAAGGTAGGATTTAGAGTAATTAAAACAGAGGGGATACAGGGTGTTATTACAGTCTAAACTAACGTACTGCTACCCTTCTTGCTCCATCAGTTTCCTTAGAGCAGTGTCTACAGTGTCGCCTAATGACTATGACTAGGTAACTAGTCTTGGCTGTTGCTCAAAGCAGGGGGCTCACAAGAAGGATCTCAAAGGATGCTGTCTGTGCCGAGGTTGCTGATCATGCATCGCTCAGTGCTCTCATCTGTTCTGAACATTTGTCATCTGCTCTGTTATTTGAGATCTGTGAACTCCATCTCCTAGGTGAAGAAAATAGTTGATGCAACTGGCATTGTGAATAATATATGTTTAGGATGCTGAAGATCAAGCAAAATAGATCACGTGTGATATCAAGAAAAGATCTCAAAGGCCATTATATAAGACTGTTTTATAAGCTGACTTTGGAAATTCTTGTCTACATTGTCAAACTTATAAAGATAAGTTGAAATAAATAAATAAATATGAAATAAAAATAGGGTGTTTGCTCCTAATGAAATGGCCTATGTAAGGTCTTTGCATCTTTTGCAAGTTTTAACTGTTTTCACTGGAGGCAGCTCTTAAAGTTGTCTAGCACCCAAATAATTTGCAGTAGTTTTTCAGCTGCAGCATCCTTCAAAGGGATCTACAGAGATATATCCAGGAATGTACCCAACTGCACAGGAGACCTCTGATGCTAAGAAAGATGTCTCATGTTTGGATTCCGTCCATAATAAGGGATGTAGTGCAACTCCTAAGTCCTAAGACTTCCAAACCATGGATTACATTGTACACGTTCTTTTTAAATCTTTCAAGTGAAATCTGTTGTTGGAGATTGCTGGCAAACGCACTGTATTTATGGGGGTACTCCACAATTTAGATGGCACAGACACGATGACTCTTTCATTCTAATTTATCTTTGCACATGATTTATAACATCACCCCAAATTACTTCTTGGTGTGCAATTTTTCATGTTTGTTCTTCTCTCAGAAGTGAGTTTTTTTCAAAGGATTTCAAAGAAAATCATTTTGGCGCTGAGTGAGCTGGGCGTGAAAAGGATTGTTTTGACACACTTTTATGCTCTGGTTGCTCCAGAATCATTTAAATCTGAAAACTGCAATTGTGGTGGGTACGTCTCAGCCTCTCAGATAAGGTGTTATAAGCACACAAAAATAACTTTAAAAGGACATTAATTAAGGTTGCGAAGTTAAGCGCTTGCCAGAAAAACATTAGGCAATGACAGAATGAACATTGATAGTGAATACTTAATTCAGCCCTGCTCTGTGTATATGTTATGCCAGCTTTTTCATGTGCTGTCTTTTTCTCATCTGGTATTTTCTTTCCTTACTAAGTCTCTCTTATCACATTTGTCTTTCCAGATCCAGTTTTCTTGCCCAGTAATTCTTTGCTTTATCCATCCAGACCTTCCATTTCTGCTTCATCACTGACATTTCCTTGCCTCGCGTTCTTACTTTCACCTTCACTCCTGAATGTCTCTGCCTCTGTCTTTTTTTTTCACTCTGCTGCCTTATGTCATCTTCCTGCCGTTGGCCAAGAAGAAATGAAACTGTAAGGAACAACAACAACATCCACATAATAATCCTTAGGTACCTATCTTAAGGTGTAGAGAACTGATTTATGTATGGAAATATGTTTGGGAACAAACTTTTGGAGAAGGGACGGAGGGGAACCCTTCTAGACTGTGGCCACAGTCCAGCGTCTCCCATCCTTTTGTCTTGCAGGTCCTTTCACTATGTTGCGTGCTTTGGGATTTCCAATGGGGGTTCAGCTTGTTTTTTTCGATTGCTGATGTGCTGAGTTTTCTAAGACTGTGCTAATAGATGAAGTAAAGATGTTAGAAAGGTCTGCTGGAGGAAGCTATCTAGAAAAAAAATCCGAGACAAAAAACATTGTTGGTATTCTTCACATACTTGTATTTCACCAAAGATACGTGAGCATGCTAATTTTGCGTGCAACTCCTCTGTGAAACCAAGTGCTCCTTTCATTCTTACCCACTTCGTGTATTTCCCATCCTCTCCCTCTATCTTTTTATTAAACTGACTTTTTCTATGTTCTCTTAAGTTAAATTAGTTTAGGCCTATGGGAAAGGTTACTGTGTGTATGTGGCATCAAACGGAACAACCCCCCGCAGTTTTGCGGGGCATTGCTGGCCTGTGCTCTGTACTCCTACTATGCTTAGTGATCAGTGTGCTGGGAGGCGTGAACATGCTGAACAAACCAGTGAACCGAGCTCTCTGGGTGAATTTTAACCTTAATTTAATTCAGGAACTTCCAGACCTTTCTCACTGATATTGCAAAAAGCTAACTTACGTTCTTGATTTTCTACGCTGTAAGTTGAAATGGCTAATTTGTTCCCCAGCTGTTTAATCTGCAAAGGAGGCCATCATTCTGTGTTAAATAGAACTAGAAAAGAAGGAGCTTGAGGAAGATCTGTGTAATGATGAAAGTTCGTTCCAGTTCAAAGCTGCTGTTGATATTGGGTGGAATCCAAAAATCTCCTGATGCCAGAGGAAACGCTTCCATTGATGTCATCGGATTTCAGATCAGCGGCAGCGTGCTCAGCCCACTGCTCCTCTGGCATGCTCTGGTACCTGAGTCTCTGGGAAAGTGGGCTGTGCCAACGGCATTTAGAGAGACCCCACTCCTAACTGTCCCCTGCCTGGTACCACGTGCGATAGATGCCTCCTCACACTCATTCTAGCTAGCTAGCTGTTTCTCCCCTTGACTATTTAATGTGAGATTCCTCCCCCCCCCCCCCCAAGCTTAGCATTGCTTCTCCTTTGCTTTCATGAGGCCAGATGTGCATGGTTTTGTGTAATCCACCGGTGTCACAGACCAAGTCTGGGTGGCCCCCGCTGCCTGGTGGGCAGCTGTCCCCTAAATCTGAGTTGCTGGCTCATTCAGCCAGGAACTGATTCCTGGATGGTCTCTTTGGACTCACTGTCTGAGCCTGGACATGCTTGGTGGTCCCACCAGTGACACACTTTGTGCTTTTACATTTAAAAAAAAAAAAAAAAAAAAAAGCATGTTTTGAGAATCCAGGCAGTTATATGAAAAATAATGGATGAATTGGGTTTCTAGTGATTTGCTCTGGTATTATTTTATGTTATAGGCTTAGGCACCAAATCATGGTCTTGGCAAGCTCCACCAGAGTGTGGCCAGCCCTGGGCTGAGAGAAGCTCTCTGGTGGAGGGTTTGAGATCGCTAGTCTCCTTTTGATTCCGCTGGTCGGGGAAATGTGCCTACGGGATGGTCTCATGGCTGAACTGATTTCTCAGTTGTCTCATGATCCACATAGCATTGCCAATCATACTCTTTTCTCTTTTGTTTCATCTGCCTGTTTTTTCCAGGCTTATCTGTCTCTGCACTACTGAAACTTCCCGTGTTCTCTTCCAATTTACTTTTAGAGGGAGCGGGACACAGAGACCCCTGTCAGATAGTGTGTGTCTGCTGGTTAAAAGATGCTGTTGCCCTTAGTTAGACAATCTCTTAGTTCAGCAAAGACATGAAAATACTTTTCTCGCTGTCAGAGCAGAGCAAATATTTAATTCTTTCCAATATTCAAGTGTTTATTCTGTGACTTTTAACAACTGTTAATAACAGATTAGCTGCTATGATAAAACTTTGTTTTATAGACTATGCACTATTTTGTACTCTGTGCTGGTGGGGTGAAGAGAGCCAGTATAAGTCACTTTCCTATTCTGAATCTGTTCTCCCACATATAAAAAGAGAATAAAAATGCTGGCTGCCTTTCTGATATGCTTTAAAATCCCCTGCTGAAAAATGTTACTTAGAAGTTGGACATTACCATCTATAATTATAATCAAACCCATGCGAGCATTATGCGTAAGAAGGCTGCCTGATAGTGTATATGGCTATAGGTGTAAAGAAATCAGGAAATTCCAACCCCTGCTGTGGATGAGTGACACTGCAGGCATTTTTCAGCACAGATATTAGCTGTTCATTCTGTCACTAAGGCAGAGAACATGGTGAGCTGCATTGCTACATGTTAAAATTCCCCTCTGTATTTAATTTCTCTGCTCTGATTTTGCATTAGCATAATCCTTTGACTGAAATATGAAAGTATCAGCAAAGGACCGAGAACTGAAGTCAGGTTTAGAGCTGAATGTCCTGCTATACTTTGCGAATGGCATTAGTTTGGGGGAGGGTGGCAGCAGGAACCCATGCCCCCCAAAATCTAGAATTGGACCACAGAACCCAACTTATTTTTTGAAGATACAGCTTCTCTTTTGATGTCTACAATTTTAACTCCTACTGAACAATTCTGTCTTGGACCATGAGAACCTTGAATGTATATTTGGGCATCAGGTTACTTCAGGAATTTCTATCTAAAACATCAGCTTTTTACTGGCTTACAAAAGCAAAAAGGTTTTGTTATCTCAGATAAATCCACATCAGTTACAGTTGATTAAAAGCTATTTTTAACATGTGAACACACCTGAAACATGAAGGTGTCAAATGTGAAGCTTTGTTATTTTCTGGTTTCAGATATGTGAACTGGGTAAATCAGCATGCAATTCTGTAGATGAACAAGGTTTCAGATTTACCTCCAAAACTCTAGCTGCTCCTTCTGCTAACCTCACTTCCCTTGCTGATCTTGCTTGGACACCTCAGGACAGTCCAAGGACATGTACAGGCTGCTATCTGATAGACTTACGTTATAAAGATTGGTTCATCAAAATGAATGCCTTCTCCCTTATTTGATCTTTATTTTATGATTTATTGGTTTCAGTCCTTGGCATAAGTGTAGTAAACTTAAAAACCCCAACATCTCTTGACTTCATTTAATACGTGTTACATTAGAATATCCCTGATGTGGTGTGTGTTTTTTTGTTGTGTGGGGTTTTGTTGGTTTTTTTTTTTTAAGAAAAGAAGGAATGGCTTTAACTATACTGGCTTATGCTCTGTGGTAAAGGAGCAATAAGGTAGCAAATTGCATGATTCATCAATCTGGAAATGCTTGTGCAACCCAGTTCTATTCTCCTATTTGTCTGCATCATGATACTAGCTTATTACATTTCACAGCCATTTTATAAAACTCAGAACAAATGCTTGTTTACAAGTGAAGCAGATTAGAGCCTACGCTCAGCTGGCATAAATCAAGATAGTAAAGTGAAGTTAAGACTTTTTTTTTTTTTCTTGTTTCCTGAACTGCAACCATTTCTTGCTACTGTCAGTAACAATAATGATACAATGACTGTAGAAGTAGCATCTTGAGGTCTTAAAAGGATTATGACCATATTGTGTTACACACTTCAAATACACCTGATGAAGTGTTGTAAATTTCCCTGAAAGCGGATCAAGTCTGGGAGGACACAGAGCACAACCAGATTTGTTAGAACACCTTTTATAAAGTTGTTTTTATTAACAGACTTGAGCTGTTAATAGCAGAAAACTATTTTCACTAGTCATTCACTCACTCTTTTGTGCAGTTCACACATCTGCACACAGCTGGAGCAACAGTGAGAGGCCAACCCTGCTATACACTTACTCAGAAGTGGATGGTCATCCTGATAAAACCATGGTTTTTAGACAGGTGTTCAGAAACTCCTTTGAGGTCCCTCATGTCAGCAGGTGTGTGTTACACCTGTAGTTTCTGTAGCAGCCCATTTCCTCTCTTGGCATGGTCCGAGTTATCCCACTGCTGGCTGATGGACACATTCATCAGCCTCTTGGTGTCCTCATTTTACCAGTTCTTGGGAGATTTTCACACGCTATCTTGTGGCCTATATGTTTCCACTCTTCACCCACAGTTTTCTGGTGATGGTTCCTCCATCCACATGTGTAGGTCCCTGGGGAGCCCGTTCAGGCAGGCCCGTGCAGAGGAGCTTTTGTGGCAGGAGCAGCATTGCTGAGGCTCTGACTGTGACTGAGGGAGACAGAATGTGCGTGGCAGAAAGGAAGAAGTGACCCTGTTGTGTAGCTGGGGAACTGGGCCATAGCATTTTACTGACTTGTCTCACCCCTGGCAGGAAGCCTGTAGCAATGCTGTGAACTGAGTCCAGGATGTCTGTGTCCTCCTTGCTCAGCCCTTCACTCTCAAGAACAACTGTCTCTGCACTTTTCAGTTCCTGTTGCTCTTCTTCCTCTGCTGCAAGATACGCAGTCACAGTATGCTTGCTTTCCTGGATTTACTGGCACTCTGGAAATAGGCTGCAAGATCTGAGGAAAACCTCAAAATGTCTGAGATCGGGTCTCTAGAACTTGGTTGGCACACTTTTGCTGTGACCAGCCTGAGCTGTTTGTTCCTCTCAGTGAACTAGTGACATTTCTTCTAGTCTTGAATGCACAAAGTGTGGATAGAAAAGGAGGAGCCCAAAGAGATGTCCAGGTGTCTGAAGGGAAAAATTGCTTAGAAGAGTCCATTTCCCCCATGGTTCTTCCACAGTACTAATTTAGAAGAAAAGAAAGAATAGGCTAAATGTGTGCAAGAAATTAAATCCAAAAGGAAGACTTAAAAGGATTAAGAGAAATTATTACTGAGGCAGTGATTCAATATAATGTGTTTTGCAGGAGTCATTTTGTTTTACCAACACTTGTCTTTCTACCGTTCTCCAGCCCAAGTGCTGAAAGCAACATTTGACAAACCCCTGTTTTTATTCCACTCTAGATATTGCTAATATTTCCCTAGATGACACTGACAAATAACGTGGTTCAGGATAGCAATTTTGACTATATTGACTTGGCAGTAATGGTGTCAGCATTAGATTCTGCTGAGGATACGAGTCAAGACCAGGCCTAGCACTGTAACTTCATGTTGACCTTTTCTCTAGGTTTTTTGTTTGTATTGGGCTTTTTTGTTGTTTTTTTCCTGTCTCTGAAAGCTCATTAGGCTTTATAGAGAAAAGACTATGTGGAAATTTCTTTTATCTTTAGGTAAATTCCATTTGTGTAACATGGACTGTATGTATAGAGTTTATAGATTGACCATGAAACATTTGCTGGTTTTGAAAATACCACAGTGTGTTTTCAATGAAAAAACATCTGGACCTGGCTTCTTTTTTGCACTGGGGTCTAATGCTGAGCCAGTATAAACCCCCAGTGACTTTAACAGTTGCAGGATCAGGCCCTTAGTCAAAACTGTTCGACTGGGAACTTGTAGAATTTGTACCAGGTCCTCAGAAGAGATGAGTAAACTCTTGGTTCTTTCCTCACCCCAGTCGAAAACTGGGCATGGAATGAAACCAGATCAGTCTGTAAGATCTGTTACCTGCCCTTACAGTACCCGATGCCATGCCATGCCATGCCATGCCATGCAAGACTGCACTCTCCTGAGAAGACCCTGGCAGTTGCAGATGACTTCTTAGTGCAAAGGTCAGGAGAGTTGGAGGCGTTTGTGGTGAAAGCTAAAAACGAAAAGTTGTGAAGACAAATAATTCCTCTTCACTCTGTGACTTTTCTTGCATTCCATTGAGTATTGCTATAGATTCACTGAATCAAAAACATACACATTCCTTTAAATACCAGTAACTTCAATAATTTGTAGATATTCTTCACTGAATTGTCTTGGTTACTGTGCCTTTTTGTGTAAAATTGTGTTTAAACAAGATCTTGGCTGAGTAAAGTGTCAGTTCTTCTTACCATTAAAATATACCTCAGGTTGGAACAGAATATTTAAAGTGGCTCGACAGTGCTTTTTCTTCAACCTACTTTACGCTGGTGGAAGGGAACTTCATCTGAAGTTCCTATCTTAAAAGTATTCTTGAGACTCTCACTTCTTTGACCTGATATCTTTAGGAGTGATTAGAATAATAAAGTGAATAAGCTTATTGTTTTAAACTATGCTTACAAGAGGACATTATGCAGAACAAGAATGGTTTAGATGGTCAAACCGTATGTAATTAACTGAATTGGAACTCCTCCTTCAGATATGAGGGTGGGATGACTTCTATGTTTGATAAGTAAACCAGCCCATTGTTGAGACTGGTGGGCAACAAATAATAAAATGGAGTCAGTATAGAAATCTTTGCCTGATACTAAACTTCACATTCACCACTGCTTGAATGTAATCTTACTGGTTTTGACTATGCAACTTGCAGCAAGTTGTTCTCCTGTTTATACATGAAAAGCCACTGGACTTTCTGGGAGTTTAAGGAAGGGAAAATGACACCAGAACTTGGCTGCTCATAAAGTGTGCAGTAAAATTTTGGCTGTCAGATGGAACACATTTGGAAGATTATTTTGCAGATGTGTTTTGGGTTAGGAAAATTGGTGGCCTCTCCTAAAAAGAAAAAAATAAATAGTTGAGGCTTTGCTCTTGGAGCCCAAGAATGGGATCAATTTCCAGGCTATACTGAGAGATTTACAACAGCAAATTCATGTCAGGTCAGAAAAACAGAAAATGATAATTACAAGAAAGAACTGTGATTATTTTTTCTTGTGTAATTCAGCTGGGAGTCATCGCGCAGGGAAGACATATGATCAATGAAGTCTTGTTCTGTTTAACTATTACAGAACAACTTGACTAATATCTGAGCCAATTAAGTTGGAACAGATAGAAAAGGAGTCAAGCCTCCAGGCTGATTTAATGTATAGCTAAAGTTGAGTAGCCAGAAATGGAAATGTCGAACAGTTCTGTCAAAACCCTTGATAGAGTAAAGCAGGTAAGTGTTAGACTACTTTGAAAAGTTGAGACTATTTTTAATGGTGCGACTAGGTATGCTTAAAGGTGCACTGAAATCAGTAAGAGATAAGTGCCTAACCTATTTAAGCGTTTTTGTGAGTTGTACTGGATTTCTGGCTAAAATGCACTACTAGGCCTTAATGACCAGGGACTTCCACCCATTAGAGTCTTTAGCCCCTGCCCTGAGATACACTGGAGGAGTGCTGGTCTCTGGTGATGCCCTGCCTGCCCACGGACCCCCTTGATGCAGACCTCAACCTGTGGACTGGCTTCTTGGCTTAAACTTTGACCTGCGTTATCACTAGGGTATTGCCTTATGACTTGGATTCTTGGTTGGACCTGGCCACCATCTTGAGATCTGCCCTGCTCCCCAACTTGGGGTGGTGGGATGGGTCCTGGCTGGTGATGTCCTATCCTGCTGGTCCCCATGGGGACCCTCTGCCGCTCCTGGCTCAACTCCCCTTAAAGAGCAGACCTGCTCTTGTTGCTCCCTGACAGCTTCTTGTGTTTTGGTTTTTTTTTTTTGTTTTGGTTTTGATGCTTTTCTTATAATAAAATAAATAGTATTCTGCAGACTTCTCTTTTAGTCCATTGGCTTCACAGAGATGTTTGAATTAGATCTGATACCTAACCTTTAAACAATTAGTGCTAGATGAGCAGGAGCACATCCATAGTGAAACCAGAATTTCCCCTTCATCTCTGGGATTTGACATTATTTGAGTTTTTTGACCTAATTCTCTTTCCTGAGATTGGCTGTTTCAAAGATTTTCTTGCAGGTCTCCTCTATTACAGATCTCCATCACCCATTCCCTAAAGACCAGATATAATCCTTTTATCTACCTTGTGTGGTTATTACTGCCTGCTGCAACAAATCAGCACAGCTTTAGCAGCTTTAGATGGATATCTGTGTAATCTCTTCATGGTCTAGCCAGCAGAATCCCGCTACTCACCCGTACAGTGATCTTTCATATTCATCATGTGAGTATTCAAGTGTTCAGATTTTACTAATGGGAGTACCCTGGAGAGAAGATAATAAGCTCCAAGGAAGGCAAATATTAATCTTTGTTTTTGAGGTATTTGCTTGAAAACATTTAAAATTGCATATCTATCTGATTTTAAAATTTACAAGTTGAACCATGTTTGGTTATTTACATTAGTTGGAGAGCACTGTCATTAAAGTAGGACTTGTGTGAGGAAAGTTTCAGTGGAAGTTAGTTACAGGTAATCAGGGTATAGACAAAGTATACAATAATGAATTTTAATGCCACAAAATTAATAAGAATTTTTTCATTGATTTCACAGTGGACTAGACTTCATGAAAGACCTATCTGACTTAGAGAGAGGAGATTTTCCTAATGCATAAGTCAGTTTCATGTTAATAACTATTTGCTGAAATAATTTTAGTAATTAAGAACGTGTGAAAAGTTAGATTTATTTGCAGAAGATTCACAAATACAAAACAGAAATTGACAGAATGAATTATTTGCTTTCATAGAATCATAGAATCAT
>NW_009187625.1:0-17086 GCF_000690835.1 Fulmarus glacialis
TGTATGGTCTGTACGGGAAGGAACATACAGACCATATGTTCCTTCCTTCCTAGGGAAGTCTGTCCTGGATGGAGAAGGAGCGAGGGAGACGCAGGCCCAGGTCGGCACGTGCGGGTGCTCCAGAGGTGCTTCAGCTGCCCGGCCTCTGCCTCGGGGTTGACAAGAGACGGAGCTGCTTCCTTCACAGAGAGCGCCTCGTCTGGAAGTCCAACCCCAAACCGTTTTCCTCAGAGGGCTGCCTCCCTCCACTGTCCACAAACATGACAAGGGGAGACCAGGCTACTTGTCCAGACAGAGGAGGTTTTTAAGGTGATCCCTCAGCACACCCATGGAGAAGACGAGGCGAGGCAGCGCCGAAGCCTGCATCACCAAGGTGTCCAAGAGCAGGTTTCCGAAGTGTTTCTCAGGAGGTGCGTGGCCAAGGCGCTGGAGAACTGGTTTTGATGCAGGACAGATGTGATAAACCCTCTACATCCCTTTAGCCCTTTTTCTCATAATTCCAGTCATTTAATTAATACCTTTTTAAAATTTTCATTCCTTGTGTAGTTTCCTTGAATTTTTGCAGCATATGGTGCAAGGTATATTAGTTGTATTCCTTCTATGAAGTTTTTTCCCCAAAATAATACATAGTTTAACAAACTTGAGCATTTTTTTTTCCTTTGAAAAAGGACAGGGACGTTTTTTACTATTGATGTTCACAAAGTGTTTCTTGAGGTCAAATTCAGAATTTGCAGGAAGGGGAATAAAGATGCCCTTAAAATTTTTTTCTGAAATTTCAATACGTTTTGTCTTCTTCTGAAAGCTGGAATGGAAGGGAACTTAAATATTTGAACATTGAAGTTCTAGCACTTCTAGAAAATCAATTTCAGAAATTCATCTGACTCCAGTTATACAGGACTGAGACCATAAAGCTTGTTGAACCATGAAATACTGGCATGCTGTATTGAGCTGGAGCCCTCCTAGGGTGCTTGCTCTGTTCCCACACTGCACGATGCTACTCTGGTGTGGTAAAAGGATGTTAGCGTTACTTGAAAAACATATGTTCCTGTATTACAAGAGAAGGTACTGCTATGTATATATCACAGGTAAGAATTAAATTTACATCTAACATTTCCAAAGTTCTGCTTTGCTACACTGAGAATGAAGCTTAGAGGCATGGGTCTAGTACAGGAACAGCACTGTACCATAATTCTGTTTTAGTTCTCCTGGAAACTGCAGTTGAGCGTGGCAACATGGTAGACCACTCTGTCTACTGCAGCCTGGGCTGAGGCAGTCACTTGCATGATAATTTGTTGATGTAGCTATAAAGGATGTTTATTTTACAGCAACTCTTTTTTTTTCTGCCTAAATTATACTACTGTGTCAAAAATAATTACGATTATTCTGAGAGACTTTTTTCTTTTTCAGTTTTTAAGACAGAAAGACAATCTTTGTCTTCTAAAGACCTTAGTTTACTACTGCTGGAGAGATTTTTCTCCTTTCTCTAATTTTCCTGGTACTTGACATTGTTTGGTCATCTCCCCTCCACGGCGCTGCCACATCTCTGACAGTTCAGGAAAGCAGACATTACAAAAAATAAGTCCTGACAAACACACTGTGTATCACATGCCAAACTCTTACGAACGTTTCAGGTTGTTCACATTTTAATCTGGCCGATGAAGTCAATCTGGAGGAGGGCCTGGACAGGCGGTGATGAGATGTTTGGGTTCAGTTTCAAGGCCAACCATCAAATGACATTTCTTATGCCAGTAAAAGGAAACCAACCTGAGGAGCCTTCTGGTAAAGACTTCCTTCCTTTGGAGAATTTATGGAAAGAAAAATAAAAAGGTTTTTATTTAAAAATAACTTGTGGTTCTCTCAAAGACACAGCTAGAAAGAGCCTTGACCAGGTAGGAAACACCTGATTTTTAATATTCTCTCTACTTTTAAATCTATCATTAAGGTATGTGGGTAGCAGAGTATGACATCCATTTTAAACTGATAAACATTCAGAAGGATTTATATAATTAGATATTACAGAACTAAGATAACATAACGGTGCAGAAATCTTATAACTATCAAAGACAGCTAATGAGTTGCCCTTTGCTCTACCATTTGAACACATGCTACTTGAGCTGGTGTCATTCCACACTGATTTAAAGAAGCTGGGAGAGGAGGCTAGCTGCACAATCCACTGTACTCACACACTGTTTGGGCTGGGAGTTTTCAAAAGGTTTAAGGGTGATTGGTGCTCAACTGCTTTTGACCAGAAGCTTTTCTTTTTCTTTGACTGGAAGTCAGTATTGGACAGCTAAATCTTTTAAGTTCCCTTCCATTCCAGCTTTCAGGTTTTTATCTAAATGAAAAACTGAAAATTCAGCTGGGGTGGAAAAGGGAAACTCCTTAGCAGGTAACATTGATAGGTAATATGAGACAGAAGACAGAAGGCAAAAACTAGCTATGCAAGACTAATACTGCCCAGAAAATGAATGGTGCTACCCCTAATTTAACTCAGATACTGTCATGACAGCTCTCATTTGGATAAGCATTACCCACAAATCTACTTTCTAATAAAGATCTACAAAACTGGAAAGAAATTGCAATACTGTGCGGCAAGAGGGAGCGTTTGTGTGTACGTAGGTATGTGTTGTGCCCTGCCTAGTGGCATAAACATTTGTTGTGGCTGAAAATTTTCAGGCTTGGTCTGGGTTCCAAAATAGATCGAGAAGAAAAGAAAGAACTTCAAGTAACATTGATTTTGGGAAAAGATCTTAGACATATATAGGCAGCTTTCAGCAAATACAATGATATGAAAGATGACAAAACATGTAATATGAAATACTGAATTAAAACAACAGACAGAACCATGAAATAGGTAGAACTTCTATTCTTTGTTCATGATTTTCAAATTGGTTGATCACCAAAATGCATACGCCATGTGAGTGAGCAGCTCCATGGATATGAATGAGTAAAGGTTCTATTGAACAATTTCTAGGACTGTGGCCAATATTGCAAACACATTCAAAAGGTTTTATTTTCTTACAACCAGGAAATAAAAACCCACAATGAATATTAGTAATTAAATTGGTTTGTTTTTAATTGGCATATACCTAATGATAATAATTAATGCATTGGTTTTCACTTTAGTGCTGCCGTAAGAATCTGTTTGGCTATTTAGCTTTTTTAAAGACTTCTGAAGATTGCAATTCAATGTTTGCTTGTAATACAAGTGATTTCCTTTGGAAAGATAGCTGATTTCTCTTTTGGTTACTGTGCTGGCTTTTAACTTGCAGTACCAGGAGCAGGCAAACTGGAGGCTGTGGTCTGTGAATCATACCACTATCTATGCCTCTGGCATTGCTTGGGTAGGAATATGGAAAATCTGTTTCCCTCCAAACTAGAGGTGTCTGTTGAATATAATGTAGTGTGCTGCCTTCATTTTCATTTCAAGGAAATATTCTTCCCTCTAGAAATGTTTGTTGTTCAGGTGCTTGTGTTCTGTGCATGTTTCGTGGGAAGATTAGGAATACTTTTCACCTTCTCCTCATGGAAAGTATTTATGGAAACATTTCTCAAAGACCAGTTGGAGGTGAACACGTGAGGCAGGAGGAATGTCATTACGTCTTTTCAGGCCTCTGCTTCTCGGTCTCTGTGAGCTGGAATTTCTATTCTGTTGTAAACAATGGAAGTATCTCCTTTCCTCCGCTTTTCCGCCTGCCCTCCATCCCAGCCAGGCAGGAAATCGGGTTTGCTCCTCTAGGGACCCTGTACGGCTTCGCATTGCTTACATACGGGATCTTTCGCCTCTTTCTCCAATAACCTGTGAAGCCTTCTGTCGAGATAAATCCTGTGATCGCGCTACCTTAGCTATCAATCAATGGGGCACACTCGGTGCCAGCAGCCGGTTGCAGGAAGCTCTTTGGCCTGCGATCCTATACGTATAGGTAATATTTGAGTTAGCTGCGAACAAATAAAGCTGATGGCTGGAAGTCACAAAAAGAAAACCGTTGTTTTTGCTAACTGGCTAACATTTGCAAGGATTTGGCAATGTGATTGCCAGCTGCTACAGCTTGCAATTGATGTCACCTTCTCTTTGTATATAAACATTAGTCATTTACTAAAGAATGTAAAAAACAGGTGTTCAGCGTTCACTGGTAATCTGTTCTTTTAATGGGATGCTGTAAGATAGCACCTGACATAGAACAATTCCTTGTATGCTTGTTGTTATTAACATAAACACACTTGTACTGTTACTTATGCAGTGCCATCGGTATGCATCCTACAGAAAAGATAAACAAAATGACAGATGCCTAAGCCAGATGAAATTACAATTAACCTAATGACAGACAAAAATAAAGGAAGTGTGGCAGGAAAATGTGAAAGAACATAAAAATCACTGCAAGCTACGCTCGCTAACATTTTTTTTTTTTTTAAAAGAGGCAGTTCTGCATTTTGTGGCTAATATGAGAAGTGAAGGTTGAAGCCGCAAACT
This sequence comes from Fulmarus glacialis, assembly GCF_000690835.1. Lineage (NCBI taxonomy): Eukaryota > Metazoa > Chordata > Aves > Procellariiformes > Procellariidae > Fulmarus > Fulmarus glacialis. Next base: position 4,472 of record NW_009187625.1, read on the forward strand.
AAAGGAGGGAAATTTGGCTTCCAGACACGACTCTTTAAAAAGATTTTGAAATGCAGGAGTGCTTTTACACAGGATGAGAGAAGATATTGAAGACCAAGAAATTTGCATAGAAAAAACCACAGCGATTTGTGGAGAAAGGGAATTAAGCTATCTTCTGAAGGTATGCCCTCCGGAGAGCTTTAAACTTAACCTTCCTATCAGCTGTATAAGATAGCAGGACTTCTGATGCTGTGGCCTTGTCTACACTTAAACCTACACACTTTGTTTGAACTGCCAGGAACAGATTTCATTAGATCATTTCAAATGTATGGGTAGACAAGTCCAAAATTAAATTAAGAAAGCATTTAAATAAAATATCTAAATGAGAATGTATTAATAAAAGGTACCCTTTTTTCTATAGTAGGTTTTAACTTTCTCTAAATGGGGTACACAGAGACATTTACATGTAGCTGCTTTGGCAGAGGAAAGGCTTGCTAAATCAAAATCAGGCCTCCCTGCTTTTCACCCACCAAGTACGCGCTGAGACTGAGATTCGCCCAGCTGGCTGCCGTCTGGTGCTGCCCTGCAGCCATACCGCTGGGTCTTGCAGCTCAGGTCCCACTCTCACAACCCCGACGGAGCTGCCCGGCTTTCGGTTCCCCACCTCGCTCGTGGGGGCACAAGGCAAAGCGAAGCAGGGCACGCGGTAGCAGGGAGCATCGCCTTTCTGCATGGTGCGGGTAGCGGGCTTTTGCTCGCGTGTGCTTCATTTGCTGGAGCTAGAGGTGAGCCTATTTGCTTTGGTTAGGATATAACACCTGTGTCAAGGCGTGATTTGTTCAAGTCACATATTCACATGATGTGAAACATGCACGTTTCATGTATGTTGACTATACCCTAACAACAGACTGTCCTTTCTCATGGTAATTGCAATGGGATGACGTGATTTATGTCGCCTTTGAAAAACACAGCATAGCTCTAAACTAAAGACACCGGACTTCTTTTCTCCCAGGTATAAGGGGATTGCTAAAAAAGAGAATGAAGAAACTGTTGTTGCTAATTATGCTAATTATGGGCTAGCATTTAAGAATGGCAGGATCCTGTTCTGCTGAAGAAGGAGCTTGAAAAGTCAGGACAGAGATGTATAAGGAAAGTGTGATACAGTATTAGTCAGTGTAATACACAGTCGTAGCACACTGCCGTCAAAATTTGTGCAGATATCATCAAATTGTGTTTTGAGGATTACTGGGCGAGCTTTGAAGATATTACTGAAGCAGTTCTCCTCTTCAAGGCAAGTTACACTGGGATGATACACATTCAAAAAAACAATGATCCAAAGAAAAAGTAATCTCAATTTTCATTCACGTATGATAGTCACAACTACATTTTTAATGTAGGAGATAGACAACTACCTAAAAGTGGCAAATTTTTAAAAAGGTTAAGTTCTCCCGCAAGAGTGTGAAACGCTCATCTGGGGGTGAGCAATCAAGCAGCACCCTAGCAGAGCTAAAACATTTTTCTGTACTTGTGACAGCATCGTTTTCTTTTTGTCACAAATTGTCATAGCCTCCCAGAGAAAATTGTTGGAATTTTTTCCATTGTGCATGAAGCATTTTTACACAATAATTCCATCTATTCTTAGCAAGATGTTCTTTGGTGTGAATTCTATCTATTGTTAGAAAGTGTTTTTGAGAAAATATGATTCTAATCTTGTGGCTTTTTGCCTTGATATCAAGAGAGTTACAACCAAATATGCAGTCATATCTTTTCTTAATAAAGTCAAGTTACAGGATCTATTCATAGAGTAGTAATAAATAATGGTGATGTTGGGGGGAGGATTACATGTCATTTTACTTCTAGTAAAATGATACTCCCAAAGGGTAATGATATTAGGAAAATTAGCTGCTATTAACCTAGTTCATATACAGTCTGTCTCGTAGAAAAAAAATAATGCATTGGAATAACCTCTGTGGAAAGGAAAATGTCATTTATAAGTTTTTCCAGCCAAAAGCAAAATTCTACTATTTCAGCCCTAAACCATACCACTGACATATGCTTCAAGGGGCGTATTTAGTACAGTGCGGTCCTAAAACTTCATCGTGATGTTGACAGCCATAGCAAACAAAGAAACCACAGTCAGGAATCTCACAGCGGAAAAGAGAACGCCACCTGAAATGGTCATTGCTCATTTTCTAGACTTTCCTTTATTCTCACAGCAGAATGTAGGATGTGCTATATACGCTGACCAAATCTTCAGCAGAGCTAGTGGTTTGGAAAAGGGCATGCTAATAATGTATGCCAGCTGGATGGCAACAGGAAGATCCAATGGACTACCATACTTTCATGCACACTATTATCACATTCTGAATAACATTGTAAACTAATGCTCTCTTTTTTCTGTCTTTTTTTTTTTTTTCCTGTGTGACCTCCCTATTGTTCTATCAGATCTGATAATGAAATTAAATAAGTATAATCCATAATCTTCAATTCAGACATAGATTAAAATTATGTCTCACCAGACTTAAGGCACATCGCACATACTCTGGTTTTGGGTTTTTTTGGTTTGGTTTGGTTTGGTTTTTGTGTTGATTAAATTCCATGAAACATTTAATGGCCTGCAGATTTGTTTTCTCCCAGTCATGTCAGTGATTGGCAGAAGTGGTGTCTGAGACCTACAAACCGAGGAATAATTTAGTAGGCAGCTCACCTTCTCAGGACAGCCAGGCCTGGAAGCTGGTCATGGCAGCCCCCTTTCCATCTTTCGACTGGATGTCTGCAGGATACTAGCAACTGCTAAAAGGAAAAAGCTGCAGTCCCTCGACTTTCCCCCGCGGAAATTTCCCCCTGGCAATCCCAGTGCCAGAGCTTGTGAAGGAAACGCTCGCAGCCCTTGGACCCGCAGAGTCTAACGTCAGCGGCACTGGTCGGTGCCGTTCTGGTCATCCAGGAACGTCTCTTCAGCTTCATACTTGGTGTCGTTTTAAACCTTTCAACTTTGGTTCTGACAGAACTTTGCATTTTTCACTTTTGCGTCCCAAAAGCTGGAAGTGTTTAGTGAATGAGGCAAGACTCTGCGCAAAGAGAAAGTCTGGTGATTAAATCAGCTGCCTCCCGCCCCAGAGAACTGTCTTGCGGCCTTGCCTTTGCCACAGAATTCTTCACTCTTTGTGACGATGGGCAGCCATTTGTAACAGATATTACTAGAGGATAGTATCTTCATCATCCGCTTCAGGCAATTCAAAGTGTGTGACTTGGACATAAAAATCCAGAGCTTCCAAACTAGATGCCTACATTGCTGGTAGAGTCAATGGAGAGGAAAATACATTCCCTTTTCTAAGGGCATGGAAGAGAAGTTCGCTCTGCTTGGAGCCAGACCAAACCTTCAGTGTTAGATTGGCGTGACACAAGGAGTAACTCAGCATGGATCTCTCCAGCATCAAACCATTCTGAGGGTACTGACCTTGACATAAGGATTTTTCTGTGCAGATGAGGCATTGGATCAAGTAATGAATAAAAAACTAGATTTTCAGCTTTGTGCCAGATTGCTCTGTTTAGTGACAGAAGCTCACTGCGGGATACTGATCTTAATTCAATATAGTGAGCTCAGCAGATGCTTTTCCTTAGGCTGTATTATTGCTATACCAAGTATAGCAATATGGTTTTTACAATACTAGGCATTACAGAAACTTGCAGATTTTCCTACAGTAAAGGTAAAATAAAGGAAAAGAGCCTTGATTTTACAAGTTTGATTTTAAAGGGCTGAGAGATCTTAGAATTAAATTTTAAAAGCCAATTACAGGTTTTTAAAAACTGTAAAAAATTCTAAGCAGCCAAAAGGATCATTTAAACTTTCCTTAACATTATATGTGATCCATTGAGAATATTAATCCAGCTATATTTAAAAAATAATCTCTGGGGGTCAGTTTAAATGTAAACGTTAATGTAAACTTAACAAGAACTTGAGGATACCTGAATTTTAAAAGCTCTCAGAGCACATAGAAGTCTTCTGCCTAGGTAATTTGGCTAGGTAGTTTGGTGAGACGATGTTCACTAAGGGGTGACAGAGGACAAAAATTACGAAGGACGATCATCAAACTTATTTTGCTTTTTTTTATTTTGCTGTTTTGAACATTAGAAATTAAAGTAATTAGAAATTCTTTGCATATGTCCTGCATCTAGCAATGATCTGTTACACCACTATAAAATATTGACTTGATTTCTGAGGATATTGTCGGCTTAAAAGTATCCATCCAGCTGGGCTGGAAATGCTGTCCAGAATAAATTAAAAAAAAACCAAACAAAACCAAAACCCAACAAAAAAAGAAAAAATAAAAAATCCCTGAACAAATATCAATGACTGCTATATAAAATGAACTATTCTGGTTATGAATGTAATACTCCTATAACATTAATATAATAGTACTATGGCTGTGTTTTTCTGATCTGGGCATACCGGGGAATTCTGTAAGGAATTTTGCTTTTCTGAACTGGTATAGCCTTTGGGGGTTCTGAGATTCAGCACTTCCACGCACATCCACTGCATGTGAAACATGCACCGAAGGCCAAAATAAACCACTGAATTGTATTTTTGCCTTCATTTCAGGAAGGACAGACTAGTGGGAACTATTATCCAACCCTGTTTTGTAATTTGTTGGTCAGTCATCATGGTGAACGAGGGGCAATGATCACTTCAGTCCAGTTGAGTGAAATAAAGGAGAGATTTCTTCCTCCATAAGGCTGGGAAGATCACAAAAAACACATCACGGCAAGGATGGAGGGGGGATATGATGCATCTGCATGGAGAAGACAGAGAATAATCAGTTTCCTTTAGCACAACAGATAGGAGGCATCAGCTGGTAATAGCACGAAGGTTCAAAACAAAAGGTAATACTTCTCAAAGCATATAGATAAACACCTTTACCATATATATTGGGGATGCTAAAACAATTGGATGAATTCCAAAGAAAATCCCTTGGGAACTGCTGAATACAAGGATAGCAGCTCTGGGCCAGAACATCGTGAGCTGGAGTTTGCTGGAGATTGGAAGACGGTTCTTGAAAAATGTCACTGTATGTCTGATTTGTTCTTACACTCCTCTGGGCAGCTGGTAGTGGCTACTGTTAGAAACACAGTACTGGGCTGGATGGACTTTGGTTCGACTTGATAGAATCATTCTTACGTTACAGAGGTTTTACAGCATGTTTCCAGTATCTGAATCACGATAGGCATTGCCAGTGTTATTCTCGTATTGCTGAAGTGGAATGTATACTTACTGGAACACACGTGAACTGGCATGTTTCTTTAGATGGAAAAAAAAAAGGAGGTTGCGGGGGGTTGTTTTGTGTTGTTTCTTGCCCTAAAAGTATGCAATACCACAGACAATACATCTTTGGATGAAAATGAAAAATGAACTGTAATAATGTGCTTTTGTAAAACAAAATCAGGCATATTCTGCACAGCAAACATCTTGTGTTGGAATAAATATCTCTCCGGTGATGTCAATGTGAGAACAAGCACTACAGTGTTGTTGAAGTAATTGGGATTCACTGAGCGAATGTGCTGGGGAATCCTGCAGAAAGCCTATATATGGTAATTTATCTAGAAGGTTCTCTATTTCTGTTTTTTAAAAGCTTTATGCAGGAGAGTGAATACATTTACTGTCTTTCAGATCGACACAAGGCACATACCAGTCTTCAGGCCTTCCACCGAGCACCCTGTCCGAGCGGTAAGCACCACCAGCAGCAGGGAGGGGGCCTCCTCGCCGAGGGGTGGCACAGCACGCGCGCTGGCTTGGGGGCCAGGAGGCAAAAAAACGTGTCCCGTTGGGGCTGAAATGCGGTGGGCGGTGGTCACCGGGTGTATAAAAGCACGCTGGCATGAGAGGTTTCTTTGTAAAATCCAACAGGACAAAGAACTCTCCCTTACTTTAAGTATAAAGTGAAACGAAACTCCGGAAGATAACTTTTCTCCTCCAAGTTTAAATTAACTAACATTTGAAAAAAATCAAGCTAACTTCAACAATTTTTTTTTGACAAGTTGCCTTACAGCAACTTGTTACGATGACACAAGTAACACAAAATTGTCATTGCAGTCACTGAAGTTAGTATAATATTGGGTAAATCTAGTACAATAAGCCTTAAATTATAATCTCAGTCAGTTGAAATACATTTTTGTACACTGGAGTTCACAAATTTCTCTGCTCACATCTCCACAGGTTCTCCCTAGCACCCACCATCTCGTCCTCCAGCTTTTGGGTCCTCTAGGTCAGCTCCACCCTCTCTTCCACAAACCCCGTTTTATTTTGGGCACAAGACAAGTCCGAGCTCAGACTGAATCTGTTTCTCAACATTATTTTTTTAATAAAAATTAATAGCAGCACGAATAATGAGGCAGAAGGAATAATAATGTGCCCGTATACAATCACACTGCAGATGGTTTGAAACATTAAAGTGTTCCAGGTCCTCTGTGGCCAATTGCAAAGACCTGGATGGAGGAGGAAAAAACAATTGTATTCTGCCAGGAGAAGCTGTTAAATTCCTGTGAGTGAATGTGGTCCTGACTTAATTACCACTTCCAAGAGCCTATTTATAGTTGTCTGGGAAAGCACTTAAGTGAAATAGGCTTAAGTTTGCAAATAGAATAAGTGGGTGAGTATTCACAGTGAAGACAGATGAGAGGTGACTGTGGAGTAACTACCCCCTACCCTCTCAAGCCCTGTGGTGGGATGTTAGAGCAGGAGTTTTATGTTAACCAAACTAGCTTTATGACTCATCAGATCCCTACAGAGAATTTTAAAAATCTAAAATTTTAAATGTTGTGCAATTTATGCACAGCACTTCATGATGAGCTTCAGACTTGAAAGTTGACTGGGACAGAACATACCACAGGAAGGCACATGAAAAATTTCTTGTGTCTCCGTGAGAAAAAAATTTTAAAACTTTTCATAATTATAAACATCCTAAATGTTTTGATAGATAAAACGCTAAATCAGGGCATTTAAATGGTTGGCAAGCTGGGGTGTGGCATGAAGAATGGAATTTGTTCAGGGGAACGTGGTCAGTGGGATTTCCTGAGTACGAGCACTTACACCGTTCAAAGCAAATACTACTGACAGCTGATAAATAAGACAAGTGAAACGTTATATTAGGAACGATAAAGAGAAATTCACATTGCCTTTATCCCAGGCCTTTTAGAGACAAATGAATAGGTGCCATGAAATGGAGGATTAGAAAGGGATATACAAGCTGGACATAAGCAGGCCTGCACACTCAGAGGAATTGATCTATGTTTAAATCTATTGCTACAGTTATTTAATATCTAACTTCTGTGTATGTCATAACTTTCTGTTTGCAGCTAATATAGTCTTATTAAGCTGCGAAGCCTAGAGGAGCTTCACTTACTGTTTCTACATAATTTGGTTTCTTTAAAATTTTCTGTTCAATAATTCCACCCATATACTGTGTATTAAATCAATGTTATAAGCGAAGAATTTTGGCATGCCATGGAATTTCAAATGTGCATTATAAAAGCACATTATATACATACTTCCATGTTTTATGGGCATAATTATATGAGAACAAATAGTTGTGTATACATTTCATTGCAGTGAGTATCTAAGCGCTTGATTCACATTCATTCAAAGGCTAACCACACCCTTAACACTTGAACTGAAAATACTGTAAGGCACTATTCTCTTCATGTGCCCAGGTGCACTGTCCTATTTGTCATCTACCTCACGTGTCATCTATGCATACTATGCACTATGGCAATGCAACTCTTTATGCTATTTCCCTACCAGGAAGTGAAGCACCAAACAACAGCTTGTTATTATTTCCTTGGCTGGATGTGGACTACTGACCCAAAGGCTGTGACTACAGACCTTCCATGGTCCATTTAATTGGAATTACTATGAAGAAAAGAAGCAGGGGGAAAAATATCAATGACTACAAAAGGCTTGTAGGACTACTACTCCTTTTCTCAGATGGACTTGTTGCTGCAGAATGAATAAATCTTCCCCTATATACATGCCCCCTGATAAAACACTCCTGTTTATGAAATCTTTCAGTTACACTTCATTTTAGATTCAGACTTCTCCTCTGTTTTTTTCCCACTGATTTGGTATTTTCAGTCTATTTTCTATGTGGAAATACCCTACCTCAAGAAGAGTATCTTACCAGACCTGCTCAGTGTGTAGAGGGAAAGACTTGCTTCCTTCATGTGTTCACAGACACAACTCCCTCCTCTGTCTCCCACCCTGAAAGCCCTCAGGAATTTTACATTTCTGCTTTCCATCTCGGCACCCTTCGCACCTGTAGCTGAGCCAGAGAATGATCATTGACAGACCCTCTATTCCCGGAGCCCTGCTCTTGGCTGCTGACAGCAAGCGAGGGTTGAGGGTTTGCTACTCTTCATTCCTCTGAAGTGGGTAACTCTTGATCACGCTTCCTAGTACATACCGTATCTCTCTGTGTCATCTATTATGCCATCCCTGAACCCCTATGTAATCCATGTGGACTGGTGCTTGTCTACTTCCCCTTCCATGCCATCTCAATTGCTACCCCTACGGAAGGGCCAATGTCCCACCTTGTTCCACATACTTAAACCCAAGTGTCAGATCTCTCCTTTACCGTCTGAGGGAACTTCAGACACTGCACCAGCTTGTGGCTGCAAAATCGGGACAACCAGCCTGGTTTCCACCACGCTGGAGGATGCTTGAATCTCTGTATGACAACCCAAGGAGAGCCTTTCCCCAAGGCAGATTTCTCAGCAGTAAAGCAATTCAACCAGCTAATAGGTTGTCATATGCAGCATGTATATTTATTTGTTTGAGAGATATGTGTACATGTATATGTGTGTGCATCTTTCTCTAATTTATCTTTATCTTTATATTTTTACATACGTGTGTGTGTGGTGAACAGAAGAGACCTAGAGGGACAGAGCTAGTATGTCCCAGTCTCTTATCAACGTTTTATTCTGTTGGATATGGGAAAAGTAGCAAGTCCCAGCTTGCAGGATGAGTGTGATAGCTAGCCATCAGAAGGACAATGATGATGAAGGAGCCTTCGCTTTGCCATCCCAGAAGACATCTATGATCGCAGAGAAGTGACAATTTTTAGTTAGGTGTGAGGGCAGTACAAAGGACCCACACAGGCTGGAAGATAGCGGAAATGGGAAATAAATTGCAAATAAGTGCTCACAACTAGAAGATGAGGATGGAGTTGTTATTATACACAACGAGATAACAGTTCTGACTGGCTGCCATTTTCCAGCAATTGTGAGAAAGAAGTGGAGTGCCAAAATGAGGTTGGGATTTTTATGCAGAATTAAGGGCCTTTCCTGTGGACAGTGGGAAACAGGACAGTGGGAGAGTTGAAACTTGTTATCTACAACCTACAGCGGGAAACGTTATCTACATTTTCTGTGGAAAATGATGTGATATCAATCACAGACCAGGGTATAACTGAGAAGATGTGTAGGTAGAATCTGTGATTATAAACACTGAAGATGGCAAGGGAGGGCACATGAAGAAAAGCTACTTATGTAATTTTGAGTTAATGGGAATAGGTGTGCCTGAGGAATGAGTGAATGTGTGAGCAATGTTTGTGGGTGGAAAAAAATGGAAGGAAAGGAAAACAGGTGTGGAATGGAGGTGTGTGAAATACATGAGAATTGAGATCTGTGTTATGTGTATATGGAAAAGATACAAGTGAGACAAGGGACTGATGTCAATTTACATAGATATACCTTTATATGAAATATATATTGGCATTTGTGCAGATTGATTAAAGTATGCACTGCAAGCATTTAATTTCCTGTGGCAGACTTCAGTCTCTTCTAAGTCTCCCATGTTATTACCTGTTCCATAGTATGCAGGTTGTCTTTGTTTGGCAGAGAGGTTTCTTTCTGCAACCCAAAACAGAGATATGCTGTGTTGCACTAGGTTCTCCATCCCTCTCTTTATATGACAGCCAGCTGCTCCCATTTGAAAAGGGAGGGAGCAGCGAGACAGGCTCAGGAGGGTTTCATTGTAGGGTGATGGCACAGAACGTATTGCAAATTAGTGCTACAGTGACTTTTTCAGGTTCTTCTCTTCTTGCCTTTTCATGTTACTCAAAAATAATCCTTGGCTCCTGAATGCTTTGTTCATTTCCTCCCGAGGAACAGGCAGAAGGATGAGGTAACATCTGAGGAAAGGTACCATTCTGGCCTGAAAAATAATTGAGAGTTCCTGCCTGGCATCTTGGCATGAACATGTTGCAGACAGAGGGAGTTTCTATTCTCGTGAGGCAACCGCTAGCCCTATCATTTCCTACTGGTTACTGTAGGCAGCTCTGTGCACAGTTGGCTGGATTCTTGGAATCAGGTTTTTCAACACTTTTATTCATGAGCATTTAAGAAGCTTCAGCTCCTAACTGAAGCTAATGATTTTTCTAAACACAGGGAGCCTAGAAGTTAATCTGCAGTCAGTTTTAAATCTGAGGTTTTTAGGACATGTTCTCGTGTTTAGCCTGCAAGCTTTGCCCAGGCAGAATCTAAGGATTTTTTTCACGTTTGTTCAAGATTTAGGAAGAGTAACTTATCAGTTGCAGAAGCAGCTACAGTGCACCTGAAAATCTTGGACCTGTCCTTTACATAGCAGCATATGCGTCCTCGATTGCATTTATAATGAATCCATGAGATCCAGGCCCCACTGGATATACAGCTCATGTTTTACATGGAACATGTGCATCATAATTCTGCCTGAGAAACCACAGCTCAGCCAAGTCCTTTTCTGGCTCTAACCAGGAGCAATGTGCCAAAGTTAAGGCAAGAATTTAGTCAAAGGGCTATGAGCTGAACGAAATGTTCCACGCTCAATCCTGTCGTTTCCCTTCTTGCCCACTGCTGTGTTGAGCTCCCCATCCCCATTTGGAATCTTTTAGCTGCCTCCATGGTCGGTTCCACACTGTTTCTGCAACCTCCATCTAGAGGTTCTTCACTGAAGCTTGACCCTCTCTTGGGACTCTGGGGACCGATGAGGAAGAACCAGCCCATGTTGGAGGGCGATGCTGCACGTATCCTCAGCAGGGCTAATTAGTCTTGGTGGATTATTATAGCAACCTGGCTCTACTGCTTCCAGGTATTATGAACTAGTCCAGTGTCTTGGCATGGTGCTCTGCTGTGCTGTGCAGACATTGTACTAAAGTAATTGCTGCAAGGACATTAAAAGCAATGAAGGGAAAGTTGAGCTGTGGTGCATAGAGGACAGGGGTTTTTTTTAAACAGAAAATCCAATGTCCCAAAACATTGTTAATATAGACCTGGGCCATTTGAGAATGCCTACCTCTGCTAAATAAAGCCTCTGAAAATCTGGGAGACGTACTTAAAATAATAGAAACTGCAACCACTGAAAAATAGAGTTTGTACCGTGCCTTAACTTTGTCCTCTTTGAAATATGCCTCAAAAACATCTGTAACACACAACAAGCACCTTGCCCCGGAGATACTGCTGAACTCTTGGGACCACACGAGACAGCCTAACACCCAGTGTTTGCTAAAGCAAAACCTCTGTTGAGATGAGCTGATCCAAACATAAGCTGTCGTGCTTTTGAAGATCGGATCTACAACCTCGCATTTGCTAAATTTTACACCTTTACTACATTTTTAATCTACTTCACCATTGCCCTTAGAGCTTCATACACTGGTTTGCTTTCACCACTAAACCCACATACTACTCTCCTATCACTGCTGACAATAGTCCTGGTAAGAAGGCTCCAGTCTACTACTATTGAAATAACCTATGAAACATAGGTAAAAAGCCTGATCTGTCCTATTATCTATACTGCCTCTCTCGTGCACTGCTCTGTTCTTTGATAACTAATGGTCTGGTGGGGGAGGGGGGGGATGAAAGAGAGAGTGAGAGAAAGGCCTGAGAAGTCAGGAGCAAAAGTCCTCTAATTTCCTGCATTTATAACCACACTGCAGCAATTGATGTTCATAGAGCTGTAACTTAAAACAGTGAATGCAAGTGGAACATAATTGGAATTGCAATATAATCCCTGGCAAGGTATTGCCAATTTCAGGGGGCTGAGTTAAGGTTGGTTGAGAATATATTGTTAACTCCTTTCCTAGTTTTCAGAAGCTTAGCCTGCATTAGCTTAACTCTTTATTTCCAGATTTTCAAAGGTTTAGCTGAAATCAGCATCCTGGAAAGGCACGGAGTACCACAGGTCAACTTTAACTCTGTTCTAACGAAGTTTTGGCAAATTTAATTCTAGGTGGTAGCTGGAACTCTGCATTGTGGTCTCCTGCAGGCTAGCAGGCTCAGGTCAAATCAGACACAGCTGCTTTCTGCTCGACAGGATGAGGTTAAGGGACCGGGCTGAGATGTCAGGTGAGTCAGATGTATATTTTTCCACCATACATTATCCAAGCATCAATACAGCTTGATCGCTGTGACTTGTGTGGTCTTCGTCACCTCTCCTCCATCATCTTTCCTGGCTCTGCAGTGGACCTCCGTCCCTTCCCCACATCCCTACACACACCCAGTTTGTTCAGCACCCCCGAGGCTTTTCGGGTGGGCACCGCGGGATGCATGACCCAGGGAGGGCCAGGCACGGCTCCCCTTTTCCTTCGCCCCCCTTTTCCTTCGCCCCCC
>NW_009187626.1:0-34309 GCF_000690835.1 Fulmarus glacialis
TAAAAAAATATTCACACCTTGTGATCCTAATAGGTAAAAACACACAACTTGTTCAATTTGCTGGTAACGTTATGCACGCTCTAATGATGCGCACTACACAAGGCTGTCTAGTGATACAGTTTGAAGTACCACGAGACTGCTTTGTCTGTCTCCACTATCAAAAAAATAACAATGAAGGTCCACCCATCTTTATGTTTTAATTAATATTCTCTGGGTGAAGGTTTTATCTGGCCATAGCTTACATTCCCAGCGTTGCAATGAATTCAGAGGTGTCTTGCTAGAAAAGAAAGGGACACACCCTTTCCCCTCCCACACACACACTCACACACCCAAAAAGCCAAATACTTTTCCTTTGTGAGTTCCCTAACTGAATAGAACTATCAGATATCAGGATCCATCCAGTAATTCCAGACTGTCTGAAAGATGGAGTTTTTTTTTTTTTTAATTCCGCATATAGCAAATTGTAACTTGAAATTTCAGAAGAGAAGTTTTGGAAGCTTGTGAGTGCAAGCAAATGCCAAATAAGTTGGATAATGTTTTCCCCTCTAAATGTCTTATCAAAGCATGGATAAACTTATTTCGATGAAGCTGTGTCTGCTCCAGAGACAAAATTATGCACAGTTTTTCAAAGCTATCATATTAGATCACAAGCTTTATTAATAAATTTGTATATTGTCACTCATGTGGGAAACAATTTAACATTAAAGTATTTTATATTTTGTTTGCGCAGATAACTTGGAAAATCTGCTTTACAGAAGAGAATATGAGGTGAATTAGAATAGCTGCATTCATAAACCTAGTGCTGATGAGTGTACTTAGTCCTTTGGTAAGTCCTTTCCACCACAGTTGGTAGTGCACCGCTTTTAAAACTAATGCTGCAAGTTTCATTGCACTTCTCCACAGCCAGTCATGGAAAGCAGAAGACTTGGAAGGCTATTGATGAACAGCTTCAGATCACCAGAATCTCTCCTAAGCCTGAGCAGTTCTCTTTTAGTTCTTCAAGAACAAGAAGGGTGAAAACTAATGGCAGTGAAGAGCCTATCTCTGAACTGGCAGCAGGCAGCCTGTAACATGTTCCTAAAGCATTCCACGCATTTTATCTGTTCCTACTGTTTCATCCCTCTTAAGGAAGCCATTTATCCTGGAAAACTCTTTTACCGTCCCCTGACTTGTCAACACATTTTTCTCCCTCTCTGAAGGTCTACTTCATTTTTACTCCAGTTTTCTTGTTCTGTATTGAACACACTCATGTTCCCCACTCAGTTACTCATCTTCTACTACCCTACTTTTCTCTCAGACATATAGAGAGTCACGTTTCCTTTACTTCCCTGGAGAGATTACTCTGTTCTCTAACTGCCATCAAGACCACAAAGTCTAAAGCACCCACCAAGTATGGCAGGTCTACAGCAATAACACATTTGTCACAACGACTGTAGGAGAAAACGCATGTGCTACTCTTAATACAAAATACCCTCATATTGGAACCTTTCTATCCAGTGATGTTGAGATTGTAACTATAGATGTTCTGTCTGAAAACAAATGACTACATGGACTAAAACTATCCTTCCCTCAGCTGTGAAGCTCTCTGAATCCAGTATGTAAAGTCATCGATTAGTGTAATCGCTTGCACATTCTGTCATCAAATCCAGGGCTCCACTCACCATTACCTTCTTTTTTCTGCAAGATGAACTTCCACTGTCCATTTGGTATTCTCATATCACAGCTAAGCCCAGCCAAGACACTAAGGATACAGATGATGCCCATGCTTGTCCTTCAACATCCTCACCCCAGACGGTTCCAGCATATCTCCCAAAATATTTTGTAAAATTTTCCTCTCTAAAAAAAGCCTTCCCTAATGCTGACTCTTCCTCAGTTTCCTGTTTGCCAAGATTTTCCCCATATATTCACCTTTCCATCACTGTCCCTACAACTGTCCTTAGTCTTTGACACAGTACTTGACTTATTTGGTCTTCCAGTCATTAATAACTAGTAATACAGGGAAGGAAAAAAGGAGAAAAAGGAAGAAAAAAAAAAAAAAAATCAGCTTTTGACTGAAAACAGGGGAAGATAAAAGTGTTCCTTCCTGCTACTCTACTCGAACAGACAGAGAGGACCCTGCAGAAACTCCTTCTCCATTATCAGTGATGCTGCCTCCAGGGGAGCAAAAAAATAAATAAAAATAACCAAGAAACGGACAAAGGTTCCCTTAGCTGTGCTAAGTGCAGCTCTGAGGTAGATTCACAAGCGTTAGCTGTGCAATCTAGTTAGCTCTCAGGTTCAGACCCTCTAATTTCTAGAGCACTTATTTTGGCACAACCCCTGTTTTATTTACTACTACTCTTTGCTCTGGGGGAATTTATGACTGGTTCTGGCACCTCACTCTGATTCTCCTTTGCAAGCACTGAAACAGAATTTATCTAATTTCTTAGCACTCTACTTTCTTTTGTCAATAAATTACTACTGCTATTGAACAGAGGCCTGGCTGTCTCCTTCACTGACCTTTTGTTGCTTATAAATTTCTTATTATTTACCATATCTTTTTCTGCAACTTTCCCCTCCATCTTTCACCTTTGCTTTCTGTATTTTTATTCTCCCTTTGAGTCTTCTGAGTCTGCAGTATTTTTAAGCCCTCTTTAGTTGCTTTTTTATAGCATCCATTTGATTCTTTTGAGTTTGGTTGGGTTTTTTTTTTATACATGCGCACACACACACATAATTTATTCCTTGCTCAGCTCAACCTGAAACCTCAGAGCATGGCAATACACTGACCAAGAGTAAAGGGCAAAATATGTTTTAGTCATAACTGAAAGTTTTCTCTGGTGAAGGGTGCTTTCACATTCAATAATTCTCTTGTATCCCAACACAGCACACTCCAGACTATTTTAGGGCCTTAAGCTGTGGTCCAAAAGAAGAAACATTCCGATTTTATATGTAAGTTGGAATTCTATGACAAACTGAGAATTGAGTCTACGATATTATTCAAAATATGTCCTAATGCAGAAACAGTGTAAGTGAGAGCAGAACTAGTCTTCCACATCAATATCAGTTCTGGTGTTGACAGTTAAGCCTACTATTTTTCTTGACAGCTAGTAGCACTGTTTGGAAGTTGGTAGTCACCTACAAGAGAACAGAAGCACAAAACTGGAACAATCCGAGTTACAACTGAGTTGAATCCCTCACAGTTGCTGGCAACTGTATACCTGCCAGTAGGTCCAAGAAGACCCATAAAACCATCTAGCCGTCTAAAATATCTTCCAAACACAAGCAATAAATTGCATATGATGTAACCAAAGCCTGCCACTGCCAATACAGTTTAAAATATTGCATTATCAGCTCTTTTGTTTAACTTTTCACAGATTAACAGAAGTAATTTTCCTTTGGCACATCGGTTCCAATAAGCCAATTCAAACGTTTTAAAAAATGGGGGGAAAAAAATAGACAGCTACCCCAGCCAGACTGATCCTGAGCTGTATAAATCTACAGCAACTATCAGTCACCTACCTTTACAATATATAGCTCTTCTCTCATTCATCGGTAAATGTTTATGTTTTGTGTTATTTGGATGCATTTCTGTCAGAAAAATGTGTCTCTGCAAGATGATTTTCTTCTACAGTTATTCCTTCTTTCCATACCAATGTATCTTTATGTCCTATTTAATCTCCTACACAAAGCAATTCATAGATAAATCTGCTCTTACAGTCCCATTTTACTGACACATACTTCTCTCTGCTGATTGCACATGCCTAGTTCCACTGTTGGTTTTTTAATTATTTTTTAATTTAGGCCCTGTTATATTCAGGACTTGTCTTGCATACAAATAACTGATTATCTATACACTGAATAGATTTTAAGCATCTGAATTTTTCCAGTATCAACTGTCAAAAGACAGAAAAGTCCTGAAAATTGTTTCAACTGCAATCCAGCAGAACTGAGGACCCACAAAGATATGTAAGATCAGGCTTCCCGCCTTGCACCCTTTTTCTTAAAGGGGTTATCACCACCACCACCACTCTTTGTGTCTAAAAAAAAAAAAAAGAAAGAAAAAAAAACAACTTTCATAGCTGTAGTCATAATGAGAAAAGTACTGATCAGCCAAAAAAAGAACACTTGACCAAGCCATAGGGGCAAAAACATCAGTTTATGCTTGTTTAGCAGCTTACTGTGCTTTGTGTTTTCACAGAAAAGACAAAAGACCCCAACAACCATACAACCAGGTAGTAGCAACTACATTAAACGTCACAATTTATGTAGATATACCTTTATACAATCCACCTGAGTAAGATCTACCCACTGTGTGAAGAAGTTTCTGGGACAGATACAAAAGCTTTCTACTAGAATCTCCACCTTTTGATCTGCTGCACATGTACTTCGAGTTCAGTACTGTACGAGAGGCAGCAACTGACCTGAATACAACCTCAGATAACTAGCACAAGTAGGATAAGCCTCATACAATTAGACATAAAAACTTATATCAAGGCCTTAAGAATCAGTAGTGGTATTTTAGGCGACCTTGTCTATGTATATTTATTAATGACTTAAGTAACACCAATAATATTTCAGAGAAACTGAATAAAGCTGTAATTTAGCATTGCCCTGTGTATTAGCATAATGACAGCAAGACTAGTTTTAAGTTGAAATAAAATCGCTACCCCCTCTGCCCCCACAAAAGATAAAACTGCATGTCTTTTCCTTGGTCTCTCACACAGCTGCCCTGACAAGAATCAGCTATTCCAGCAACATATGTTCAGTTACTACAGAGACGATGACTGCTTGAACAACTGCAAAAATATTTAACTGGGAATTCTTCATTTCTTCCTTTTTATAATGCAGTATACACTTTGGGATAATAGGTACTGTTTGTATATTAAGTGATTTTTGCAAAAGTGATGATACTAAGGTATGCATAATGTAACAAAATGCATAGTTCTAAATATTTATTGTGCTTACCAAGAGCACAATAAACAATTTCTACAGAAAATATAAAGCTATGATAAAGACAGCTGATAAAAAAAAAGGAGCTGATCCAGGTTAAAAAGCTCCTGGTTATTGTTTTGTTTTTCCAACCACATTTCAGTTTACTGGATTCTCCTCACTAGCTTGAAGATCTTAAGCTAAGGAAAAGAACTGTTAGTAGGAAGGACCTAGAATTTGAAAAACCAAGACGACAATAACAAATATGGCTCTGGTTCACAAAAACCTGTAGAGCAATTAAGGATCACGTTTAACTCGCCTGCTAAAGGTGCATGCCTTTAACAGTAATTAACAGTAATTAAAGCTCAGGATTCAGAGTCGGGAGATGCATGCTTGTATTTCTTTACACCCTCAACTTCACTAGTGCATGCCCTGATTCATATAGAGTCAGGGCTTAACAGTAATTAAAGCTCAGGATTCAGAGTCGGGAGATGCATGCTTGTATTTCTTTACACCCTCAACTTCACTAAAACCTCTGAAATGCCACTGAACTTGTGTGGCTTGATATTGTACATTTCTTTAATTGAACAATGTTACTTTTTATGAGGAATCTATTTTGAGCATGTCTCGTAAAGTAGTTATACATATGCTGTATGTTTGTATATCTGGTAAACCATAACTGCATCTGACATGTTACAGAATCCTTGTACATTAATCACGTTAATTACCATCTTGCTAAATTTATTCAGATACCTGAAATATATTAACCAGATATATGAGATCAAAATGTACTCTTTGGTTAAATATGGGGCACTGCTGAGACTGAGAACCATGGTAAGCTAACATAGTATTTTTCCTAGATGTACAAACCAACAGCACAATTTACTTATAAATGTCAAAATGAAATGCAATTAAAAAATCAATTAGATTTAACCAGAATTAACCAGAGAAAGTACTTAAGTGATCTCATTTCCAGCTTCTTTTTAAGTAACACCTTCTATTGGCTCTTCAGTCTTACTTATAATTCCCCAAATGGATTCCCTATTTCTCAGGAGGGCTCTGTAACATAAAAAAAAAATGGTTCTCTTCCACTCAGAAAAACCATTCCTTTGTTTCCTGTTATTTCCTGTTACACAGCATGTACTAATCCAAGCGCCCTCTTCCCTGTTGCTATCCGCTCTCGGCATTTCATTAAGTTCTATCCAATTGGAAATCTGTCAACATGGTTATGGAGCAAGTGTGCGAGGGAGTCCGGGAACACTTCACAAGAGCTCAGAATAAACCCGCTGAATAAAAATATCTAAGCAGTTCTCCTTGTACACAGTGAAAGAGTTGCTACAAAAGGAAATGCAACTGTGCTAGGGGTGTCTTGGTTCATATACCTCCCCCTTAATTATAACTTCCAAGAGGAGCCTGCTACTTGCTCCCTGCCCATTTTTCCATCTCCATCACAGAACTCTGGATAGCTTTGCCAGCCTAAAAAAACCCTCACACAGCGAAGGTGAAGTTGAGGGTCAAAGCTGACATACAGCTTGCTATCTCTAGGTCTGTGTGAATTTGACAGCACATTAGCCAGCTACACGAAATAAAAGATTCCCTTATCTAAAGGATTTCAACTGCATATCCCTTGCTACCTTGAATTTCATCCCAATTCACTCAAAATTCAAGCATTAGAATGAAATCAACTCAAAATATCCTGTCACAGCTATTTTTTGTTTGTTTGTTTTGTTTTTGGAGAGTCTAGACTCTCCATCGAACTGCCACAAATCTCAGACATCTGGATTTATTTACCTGACAACGAGTTGCATAATCAGAAATTTGCCTTGAAAACTTCTTGTCAAACTTGCAAAGTGGAAAACGGGAACTAACTGTATAACTCATCGCGCTCTACAACTACCTGAAAGGAGGTTGTAGCGAGGTGGGGGTTGGTCTCTTCTGCCAAGTAACAAGCGATAGGACGAGAGGAGATGGCCTCAAGTTGCGCCAAGGGAGGTTTAGACTGGACATTAGGAGAAATTTCTTTACTGAAAGAGTGGTCAGGCCTTGGAACAGGCTGCCCAGGGAAGTGGTGGAGTCACCATCCCTGGAAGTATTTAAAAGACGTGTAGATGAGCCGCTTAGGGACATGGTTTAGTGGGCATGGTGGTGTTGGGTTAACGGTTGGACTTGATGATCTTAGAGGTCTTTTCCAACCTTTATGATTCTATGATTCTACTATTCTATGAACTGATTGGGAGGAGGACCAGGTACTAATCACACCATTTACTTATTATGGCCTTATATTGCCCCACCAAAAAAATTGTAAGATGGAATATGGAAAAAGATATCCCAAGTTCAGAGGCCAGAGCTCCCACAATGTAGTCTGTTCCTTTCTCGTTGCAGCTCTAATCTCCAGTGGAGAAGTGTTGAGTAACAAATGGGTTGAGAAAAGAACCAAGTGCTGAGGAAAGCCAGAAACCAGAGATGCTTTCCTGATGCAAATGAGGTGATGTTGTAATATATAAGCACAGTCAGAGCAGACCTTTTTTTGATGGAGAAGCTTGGTCACTACAATAACTCCCACGAATTTTATGGATTTCTGCATCATCATTCTTTCTTTACATTATATTTGAAAGGCGAGTCAATATGGAAGCAGCCAACTTAATTAGCTCATCGACTATCAAGGAAATCTGCATTGCTGTTCAGCCACAAAAGTAATTGCCTACTGAACTGGCAACATATAGAAAATCCACTAGCCAAGAGCTACACTTTTTACCAGAAGATCATGAAGCATTTCGCAAACTAAGCAAGGACACTGCAAGAGTATTTTAAACATGTATTTACATGTCCTTCCATGTCTGCTAAACTCTTGGAAGCTGAAGAAATACACAACAACCTCTACTCATGTCAGGTTCTCAAGGAGCAACTTCCAAATAGTGATAAGCAGTATTATGTCATCAAAAGGCAGAAGTGTTAGGATACACAGCACTCAGTGTCACAGGCTCAAATCTGGCTTACAATGGTCTTTGCCACAAACTCCCTTTGCAGAGCAAGCACAAAAGTTTCACTCACTAGTTTCAATGAGGGGGGAAAAAAAAAAAAAGGCATCTTAAATGAACGCTTACGATTTAAAAACCGTGCCTGTCATATCCTCCCTCCCACTCACCCAATCCACAGTCCTAATTGGCTCACTCCTGCTTCTGAACTAGGTACCAAAATAATTCCTGCAGGGAAGTGTAGCACTCTCACACCTAGCTCTCACTTTCAAGACCAGTCCTTAGTTCAGATTTTTTCCCAAACTATGTATCTGCCTGCAAGCAAAGTTAGTTGTTTTCTGAAACTGCCCCAGTATGCTTGTATCTTCGGGTCTTTTAAAGCAAATTTAGAAAGATTAATAGACCACAAAGCAATCTCTAGTCCAAATTAGATTAGAAAATGTGTAAATTAGCCAAGCAATTATGCAAACTTCATATTGTACAACACATTGCAGGGCCACATTGCAGGAGTTTCTCCCAAAGACAGATACAGGCATTTGTAAATCATCTAAATATCAAAGAAAAAGTTACTAACTGCCACGATTACTTAGATTTTTCAAGTAATACTTTCAATATTTGCCAAAAGAGTCTGAAAGAATAATTTAGTTTGCCACAGATCTGTATTCCATTCCAACTTCTCAACCCTGTACAAATCACTAAAAATGGGACTGTACATGCCATGCATATTTAGATACAGCCTGTTCAAGTTTTCAGGGGTCATTGCCACACTTAATTGAATGGTAATTAAAGTTTGCCTTCAACAAAATGTCTTGCATTCTTTTCAAAGCAACAAATAGTGAACATTTTCAAGGAAATCCATGAAATAATCCATTAAGTAATCTGAGAAAATAGCTATCTGGGATTGAGAGAGCAGGTGCTCTGATAGTAAAGCAATAAACTCAGATTAAGGTTCGATTCCTGCCCTGACTGCAGGCTTTGACCTTCAGCAAATTGATTTCATTCTCTTAGCCTTTTATACCTGTCCTTTCCTCTCCTTTCCCTTTAAGGGAAGAGATGGGTTTAGTTTGCGAATTCTTTTGGAGAGAAATTGTCTCTTTTTAAATTTATTTTTACACAATAGACTCCGCTCTAAAACACAGCTAACTATTAACATGTTCTATATTACCATACAGTAAATATAGATAATATATATATCATGCTTCTCACCAAATACCTCAATTACAAGTAGCACCTAGATAAGTATACTCTACAATATCCCAGGGTCATAAAAACTACAGGTACTGTGATGCCTGGAACCCAGGAATTTATTCCCTACCTTTGAAGCGATCAAGAATCACTCATTCAAAATTCATTCTAATTATAGACCTTTAAGATGGGGAGGGGGTGGTGAATTAGGCATTTTTGCAGTTTATACAGAAGGTACAATATTCTGCCAACCCACTCATGGAAGAAGTGCTCTTACAAATATGTCCAGATTTTTGTATTATAAATAAACGTTATAGAACTACAGGCACACTAACAGTCACTAGAACTATTCAGCTTAATTGCTGGTGACCAAAAAAAAAAAAAAATTATGTAAAGCATCTTGGAGTCTACTGCATATTCATAGACCAGACCCTTCCTCTTGACTGTACCATAGCGTACCGTAGCAATTATGTAACCTCGAGTATGTTGTTTTAAACTTTCTTTTTGAAACTGAGGCCAGAAGTTGGCTAATAACTTCTGTCAATTGCTTAGTTTTGCTGAACAGCTTTTTCCATCCATGAGTTTCCTTTGTTCATCTTGTAGCTCTGGTTCAAAGTACGCATACAAGAACCTTACTTTATTTTTCTAGCACTTCATCTAATCAGTAGCACAAGTAAAATTTTCTTTTTTTTCTAAACAGGTGCTAGAATTAAACGAAAAAGTTTGTTATGTTTAAAGATGCAGCAAATAGCTGAAGTTTTATCACCTAAACAGGATTTTAATCCACCAGTTCTCAGGACTATTCAATGCAGATATTTATACTCCTCCTAAAGTAATGAACACCTATAAAAAAAGCTAATTAACTTTGTGTGAATCTCCTCACTGCACGAATAGCTTGGGCAGGTAATTAACTGTGGCACTTTACCTTCGTCCTACTTCTAAAAAAGACTCAAAAGTTCTTATAGGTGGATCCTGTATCATAGTGTTTGTTAGCTAGAGTCCCACAGCTTTGTCAGAAAAGTGCGTGTGTGTGTCAGGAGTTGCTTTTTGGTTTTTTGTGTTTAACAGAGCTATGATGCTCTGTGCACATACATTAACAGTAGGATTCCAGGAGTCTTCCCTGGATGTAAGTTTATTCTGTTATATCACTTTTTACTATAGATACTTGACAGTTCTGTAGCCATTTCTATCTTAAGGCTAGTGTTAGAATGTGGACTTCTTTGGAAAACACTATAAGGCTGATGTTGATCATTGGGGAGTCAGAAAAAAAGAGAAAGCCAAAAAAACTTTATGCTGCAGCTGAAACTCTTTCGGCTTGGATTTAACCAGATGTTAAAAACAGTCAAGCTTGCCCACACCTAGGCAAGAGTGGGGAAGGAATCAGTTTTGTCATACATGTTGAAATCCAAGAGCCAACGCTCAAGTTTTAAAAGCAAGTAGATACCCTAGAACAATCCCAGTTTCATTTGTAAAAAGAGAGAGATTAAGAAGCTACAAAATTTATGAGTAAATATAAGGTGACTTAAGCAGGTGCATAGAACTAAGCTTCTAACTGCATATTTATATTTCTAGATATAGGAGGACTAAATTTGATATTCAGTAAAAGCAGCTTTTGGCACAGTACTACATTTGAACACGTAAAAAATTGAATAATATTTATAAAAATCTACAATATAGTGTAGTGTTTCTACATTTGCTTGCAAATTACTCTTGGTAAGAAATTGCAGACAGTACACATATTTCCTTGCTGTGTTGAAATTTTACACGATATATTTTGGTACGACTTGGCTAGGTCTTTTGAGTAATCAAGAAGATGCCTAACTATTAGCTTGACAAGTCATGGTACAAACAGAGTCTAGAAGTTAATATATACAACACCTTGCGTCTTTCACTGTTCAAACAGTGAACTTTCACTTTTTAAGTGTTTAAATGGCACTTTACATTCACCAGATTCTCAAAGATATGTTTATGCTACAATGGCAAACTGTAATCACATCACAGAAGGGGAAGTCAAGTTTATTATACAGTTTGTACAGTCTCCGTAGTACTGTTCTACTTATTTGTGACTATGGAGGAAGTTTGTTCTTCATTTTCCAGTCCTTAGAGAAGTGAGTCATTGATGCTCAGTCATCCGTAAGGTACAGGATGGATGTAAAACACTAAGCTAGCTGAACTGGTAACATTTCAAGTCCATTTGGGGAACACCCATGACTAGATTCTTGACCACAGATTTGTGTGATCCCTGCAATGAAAACCTAAATCTATACTGCTGGAAAATCCACAGATGGGAACCTCTTTTCAGGAAGTTAAAGTTCCCTGGCAGTTTCTCAACTTTAGCTGCTTTTTAGCATTCCACATCAGTCCCTAATACATGTATAAACTATGCAAGAGCTTAGGAAAAAAAGTTCCTAGTCAGCTCTAATATCAGGGACTCAGAACTCGCAGCTCTACTTACACAATCTCAGCCACGCATCAGCAGCCACAGTACAAGATTTTGCTCTCTCTACCTGGGTAATTGAGATTTAAGACAGAAATCATCATCATGTCTCAGAATGCTTTAACAGTGGAAATAGGATGTCTACAACTGTAATTCTTTTTGCATCACTGAAAGGTGTATATTTTGCTTTTTAACTGAAAACAGAACCTGAAAAAAAAAAAAGAGAAACCAGTGAAATCTCTTCTGCTACCCCTTCCTTCCTTCCCTCCTTACCTATAAACTCTTCCATGAAGTAAGAAAACTTCTAAAGCAAAAGCAAAGCAGAGATACAGATGCAGCACTTCTGTGCTTTCTGTTATTAGAAGGGGAGAACACCAAAACGCCAAAACACAATGACCTATGTCTTTAAACTGAAAAAAATTCTCATACCACTTCCAATTCAAGTGTGTATTTCCATTCTTAGCAACAATGTCATGGGAGCTATAAAATTCCCTATCAATACAAAAGGGAGAAGGGTCATAAGTGTTATCTTCACGACTGTGAGATAAACCAGATGTCAAACGCGTATTTGCTGGGAGTCAGAAGGGAAGCAGGGGTGAGCTTCAGTCAGCACTGAAAAAGGGAAAAGGAGGAAGATGTGTTTTGCAACTTCTTTTTGAACTTAAAATGTGGCTCTGACAAATTGAGAAAAGGACCAAGTGCCACAATTCAAATAGTCCTGTTTTCCCATTCCTCTTCCTAATCCCCTCAGCCTCCCACCTTTCTGCAAAACTGCCTCTCTGTTACTGAAAAACTATCCAATAGATAAACCAACCAGAACACTTTCAGATTTACAATGCAGTCAAATCCTGAAATTAAGGTAAAGGCATTTAGGCTATCATTTAAAAAACACTTTACATTTAAGATAACTAGTGATATTTGCTGTCAATATAAAGCATGCTCAAAAAGCAAACTACCATACTCTAGAATTGCTTGTGAATTGACTTTAAAACAACATATTGCAGGTCTGTAGCTTCAAAATAAAGGTAGGTTGAGCAAGATTACACACACACCTCATACTTTCCTCTGAAGACAGATGGAGTTAAACTAGGCCATCCAGTAGCGGCCTCAACTTAGTTTAGCCTTCTGTTTTGAAGAAACAAAAAACCTCACCATATTTGACAAACAGCTGCTGACTTCAACAACTACTAGTGTTATCAATGGGGTGCAAATATGGATTTAACCAAATATTCACCCAGTTTCCTATAGCCTAACAATAATTCGTAAGTGAGTTTACAACAGCTGGCTGCTTCATACTACTTAATTCTTTATGTATAGAGAAACAACCATTCTGCTTTAGAAGAATGGGCTGTAGTAAGCATATGTATTTGGGCATCATCTATACATTGCACACACATTTCTATTTTTTCACATAAATCCTCAACCAAGCTGGTCATATCACTCAAAGGTTTTGTGGAAATAAAAACAAGCACACTTTAATAACATAAACCTAGGTTTAATCGCAAATTAGCCAGAACATTTTCTCGTGGATTTGTGTTATAATGAAACACTGTAAATCTAAATATTCTAAATATTAAGCAATTACTTTTAGTGTTTCCTACTCTTGTTAAAAAAAAAAAAAACAAACAAACCCATAAAACAAAACAAAACCCCCACCATCCCCCCCAGTTTCTGAAATATGCTGTCAGAGCACCAGCTGATACCTTGAGTATGCTATATCCCCTCTCCACTCCAGCAATAAAAGGGCTGGAGAGTGGGGAAGGGAGCAGAAACACTTCTGCTTCTCTGCAGAAGAGAAAGCCTTGTTTCACAGAACAGCTCTGAGAAGGTGAACACAGCAGAAAAAACATCTTAGGCTGTTGTCTGAACACTCAACAATAGCAGCAGCAAACCCTGTTGCACATTTCTTCTCTTAGAAGAGAGAACACAGATACTTCCATTCATAAAGAAAATTTCCTTCACACTAAATCTGTAAAGAGGTAAAGCATTCCTTGTTTCGGTGTTTGATATCAGACTTTTGGAAGTATCGTGTAACACCTCTTGTGTAGTTCACGTAGTCTCCAACCCAAATATAAGTTCAATGGAAATGGTCTTTAATGGCTTTCCCAGCAGATTTAAAAAAAAACAAAACAACACACACACACTCACACACACAAAAACTCCTCAAAAAACCAAAAAAACTCCCACCCCACCAAGAAAACAAAACACCAAGCAGAATAGATTCAGGAAAATATACCAGTTTTTGAGATTGGGGAGGGGAAAATGGGTGTCCTCTCCAAGAAAATACAGGCTCTGTCATGTAAACGTTGTATCAAATCCACCTGATGCTTCATGACAGTTTATTTCTGGCTTTTTGTGGCTCCATTCCATCCTGGCAGACCTCACTCTGCAGCTGTTCCTTATCTCTTAGGAAAGGCTATTCTGCAGCTACAGCATTTCTCACAATAGTTTGACACTTCCAACTCTTCCTCCTTCCCCTGTAAATCTTTTTTTCTGTGATATTTTAAATTTCTCATCATTTAGCTATAAGATGGTATCTTCTTATTCTGATTCGTGAAGAGATACTGAAAAGTTTCTTAAGGAAAAAAAAATTGCCTTTTAGTCAGCTTTGCCCATGATTTCCCCACTTTGCCCATAGATACAGCAGCAATTTATATATACAAGTGCAATTTAAATGATGTCATTAGTGGCTGCAAATGACATTTAAAATGCATCTGTTAACCCAGTTGTCATCTGGGGACAGAGACATTTCCCTTTGCACAGTAACCAAAGAGACTCCATTTGTATGAAATTAGTGTAATCTCTTGACAATGAGAAAATGTCAAATTTATCCAATTTGTTTTGGAACCGGGCATGGATACAGATTCACTTCCAAGTCTAATGATGATGTGAAAATAGTTTGTAAATTACTAAGAGGTACAGAGTCCAGCAGATCCATGACATGATTTCTTTGACAGCAAAGCTGGAGAAATCCCTCTTTCTTGCCCTGTTCTGTAGGTTACAGCTATAGAGCAATTCAAGAAATTAGTTATGTCAGCACAGCTAAACTACTTCAGAGAAATCATGGAGAATCAATTTTGGTGAATATGGCCAAGCCCACAAACAGTTGTATCACGATAGCTGAGAGGACAAAACACAGGCTAGAAAAGCAGTAATTCAACACAGCTTCACTGTTACAGGACAAGCTGGAATCATGGCCTTTAAAATTAAAAAAAATCAAATTTTTATGGTCTGCATTCTGCTTTTATAACCGGCTCAGTCTTTTACTACCGAACACAATTACCAAGCTTGAATGTTTTTGCTGTTAGGATGTGGGGGGGTAGTGTTAGTGGTGTTGGTTTTTAATTAAAGCAAAAAGGAGTTAAAATGAGGAACGGCCATTTATTAGAGCAGCACTCAAACCAACAAAGCAAATTCCTTCAGTACAACAGTGCAGTTCATCAATACACTGAGAGCTAGTAGGCTAGATTCCTCAGTCATACCTGATGAAAACATAGAGCACACATTCTTGGGCTGCAAAAATTATTTGCAGCTACAAGGAGCTCAGATTACATATGCTGATTTTTTTTATTATTCGAAAAATTATTCTAGAATTCAGCAACTTAAAAGCACCATAAAAAATTTAAATATGTTTTTATGATCCACAATGGTATATTCCATATAAAGGATGCCAATGCTGCAGCAAGATGTCTGACTTCAATGGTCAGGAACACTTACTGAAAGTTCACTATAAAAGATATTTTAAAATACAAGCCTATGCAAGCCTGGTTGGATACCATTCAAATCACAAAGGTGAACATATTTCATAAACCAGTAAATTCTTTATGCATTAGAAGATGAGTATTTCTATTACAAGATAAAAGGTTTCATTTGCTTAAAGGCTCTTGAAACAGATCAAGCAACTCAAGCTAATAAGTGAACATGCCAATATGCCTTAAGCACATTAACTATGACTAATGAATAATATGCAAACTATGCAAAACTGATCATTTCAGCACATTCCCATTTTTGGAAGCACTTATTACATAAGGGTCGATGATACTTAAAGAAGTCTTCTGAGGTTTAACTATGCCCTTTAAATTGAAGTTTGAGATTTGAATACTTGCATACACATTAGCACATTATTCCTTGTTCTATAGTAGAATATTTGTGGTCAATTCTGTTATTTGACATAGCATTTCCATTATAAATCCCTATAGCTATCTGGGGATTATTTCATTCTTTTTCCTGAAATTCTTTGCTAAAGAGAGATCAATATTTGATCCTAGCTGAAAGGAAAGCTAGTTGGAAAAAGTTTGAGACAGGTGTACTTAAACTTCGGGCTAGATGAAAAGGAAAAAAAAAAAAATTAAAAAAACTTCAAACTTTCTCCAATTCTCTATATGAGTCCACTGAGACAGATCATAATACAGGATTAAATTTCGAAATTTTCACTGGCTATTTTCAGAAGTAGCCAATCTTCAAAGGATATACAAAAAGTAGCATCGTGCTTTAAGTGCAAGACAATCAGAAATCTTTTTGGACAACAACACATTCAAAGGGGAGGGGTTGATATTTTGATTAGCAAAATTATGCTATACTATTCTGCCTTGTACAATTAGATCTGTGCAGACTTCCAAACATAAAGGTCGAATGAATGCCCACATAGAGAACTAGCCGGCTGAAAACTCAGAGCTATATTTGCATCCTCAAACTCCCTAACAGTATGGATGTTCACATGGAGAGATCTATGTTCTTATTGAGGGGCTTCCTTTCCCTTTATCGTCTTTCTAATCTAGAGAGTCAGTGTCTCCACTACCCTATTGCTAGTTCAGTTTATATGTAACTAGTTCCAATACTAAGTATTCATATTCTAGAAAATCAGAGGAATCAAAAGAAGTTTTCCCTAATGGGCTACAATAAATAATCTTGCTAAAGACAATAGGATAAATTTGTGCCTTCAGACGGATGCTCTAACAAAGCTCGGCCAAATCCTTAGATACTCCAGTAACAATGGACTAAATTAGCAGTTGAAAAACAGGTCAGAGTGTCTTTATTTTATTCTACAAATAAATGTTAGCAGTCCATATAGCTGAGTTACTTTGCTCTGTCAGTACCTTATCCAAGTCTTTTCTTCCCCTCCCACTGGTAAGTTTTTAGAGCAGGTGAAAAAGAGCAGGTGAAAAGATTCACACCGTGCCAACTCTTCCCCTCGCATTTTTCCTCTCCCCTATTTGTATCTCTCCCTTCCACCTCTACAAGCCAAATACCTGCTGGAAATCAAGCAGAAATTAGAATGAATACCTATTTCAGCCTAGCAAGTTTTCAGCGTGCTATGAACATAAAAGCCCATTATTACCCCAATGCATGCTGAGCCTCAGAAATAATTACCTCCAAGCTCTACACCTCTCTCAGCATCTCCGTATTATCTCATGTCAGGATTGTAGCAAAATTATATCTTGGGCAAAACCAATGCAAAACAGGTAGAAAACTTCATTCCAATATGCTAGACAGTCAAAGTCAAAAGATAAGCAAACAAACAAACAAACAAACCGGTAAGAATTCATGTTAAGTTTTTCATCTGAAGAAAGCTAATTTGCCTTCATTTAGTTTTGAAATGTTGCTGTTAAAACACCAACTTCATTTTCCTCTAATTATTATTTATTATCCATGGAAATGCAAGTTGCATCTCATTCATAATAGATTTAAGCATTACTAAAAATGAAGGAGAATTAAGTTGCTTGGAGTTTCATTTTTAGACATGATTATGAAAATTAAAAATTATATGTATGATTTTTTAATAGATAATTAAAAACTGTGAACTGCCATGTTACTCTAAACAAATTGGTACAGCCATTATGCCCACCAAACAAGGTAATAGATAATACAAGACTCAAAAGTACCCAAACCTGACAAGATTTGTCCATGACAATTTCCAGGCAGAAAAAGTGCTTACCTAATGTGAAATATAACTTGAAGACAACAAAGAAAAACCAGACAATTTTTAATAAAACTTTTAGGAAATTGAAAAATAAATCCTGATAAAAAAGGGTCAGAAAGATGCCTTCATGGGATGAACAAGATGCATATGGCATGAAGGCATGTAACATTACATATGTGGAAACATAGCACCTTGCAAGAGTGTTGCCGGGCTTAGGAAACTAGAGACCACACTCCTCTGAGAGGATAGGCAGTAAAACAAGGGATATGTTTAAACAGAACAGAAAGAAAAAGGATGAAAAAAGCAAAAAAGGAATACTGAAGTCTGAAAAGGATCAAAATTAACAATGAACCTGAATAAAATTACATGGAAGTCGTATTCTGAGATACAATGACCACATTCTGCCAACATCACTATGCAGATATTAAGAAGTATGAGAGGATTTCAAGAGGTATCAGAAGTGTTGGAATATTTTTATTTAGCAGAGAGATCCAGCTCTCATCTAAAGAACAAACTCTCTTGGTTGTCTTCAAATTTGGCCCTGACATACTTCAGTTCTGTTGTTCATACCTGAGCCACCTTTAGCACACGAGGATTGCTAATAGGTTGGTAGTATCCCAAGGTTTTAATGGAAAGGGTCATAGATGAAGTTATTCTGTACTGAAAGGGTATTGGATTATTCTGTAGAGCATGGCTTATAGTCTGCAGTCCCTTACGATCGGTGAAGTCTTACGCCCGATTTGTACAATTTTTTCAGTCACTCCTGACCAAGCTAGAAGCTGAGCAATTTAGCCAAGAGGTCTTCAGGTCCAAAATGCGAACTGGAAGAACTCAGAAAATATTTATACTACATGTGAGGGTGAGAGAGGGCTGTAAGCCCAGATCCTCACTGCTAGTAACTGGAGACAACCAAAATCTATCCAAAGAACATAGAATTTAAAACCAAGAAGAAAGGTAAAAGCAAGAAAGTTTTCAGTAATCAGCTGTTCTGCTTCTCTGCTTTCAAACTGTTTCAAGACTTGCTAACTGACTTGCCTTGTGTGTTCTTAAACATATGAATAAACCTTCAAATTACCAAAATTTAGAGTGGGGAGGGAAATAAGCAATGCCTATGCTGATCACAGAGACAGGCTTCTGTTCATGAGCTAATTTTACAATTTCCTTAACAAATGGCTCAGAAACAGACCCAGCCCTGCAGAAGTATTTATTTCAAAGAATACTCGTTGGCAATGCCAATTCTATATTAATGTGCATTCCTTGATCCATGTGTCCCCTTAACATAGATAATCTGAGAAAAAATGTTAAGAGATTTTAAAATAAATCAAACTGCATATGATTTATACAGTCAGGCTGTGAAACCAGCCTAGGTCAATCACTAAGGTTCTGATAATGGAATGCCATTAATAAATATTAGAACAGCAGAAGAGTGGAAGTCTGAGCATTGAAGCAGTCAGAGGACAGCCAGCCACTGTGTCACAAATAAGGTTTTAGCTTAATCAAAACCAGAGGAGCTCCACATATGATCATCCTCCTTCTGTCTCATTTGCATTCAATGGACACCATCACATGAATATTACAGAATACAGTTTAGACATCTTTTTGTGATTAAATGCACATTAGCAGATTTATGCTTTGCCCTAATTCACAATTGCTATTCATAAAGCAATGCTACAGGAATTATCTGGCTTGTTATGAAACAGTTTTAAACCAACAGCACGTCTCTTAGTTTTTCCTCTCAACATTTAAGCAAAAGTCCCCAAATAAGATTCATCAGACTTGTGACAATCGCTAACTTCATTTTGATCTATATAGGAGGTAAATAAAGGCACAAATAAAAACAATTTAATAAAACCAAAATATTTGTCTTGGGCAAACTCCTACTACATTCCTTGCAAGCATGCCAAGTGGTGTTCAGAATCAGACAGGTGCAAGTGCATTTAGACTGCTAAAACTTGGGATCTGGGGACTCGATCAGAAAGAAATTCAACAATATATTAGGTATATCAAAGGAAACATTACTTGACAATGTTTACAACTAAACCACAACTAACTACATCGAAGCATGTGGTATACAATCAAAAACCACAAACAAGTAAATCATGGTCTATGACCCATTCTTTCTCTTTCCCAACTTTATTGCAAAAAGAAAAAGATCAAAAGCTATACATATTTTGAACAAAGATATATAAAAGCCACTTGAATAAAGCAACAGACCTTCCAGAAGTTAAGAGCACAAGAGCCTCTTAAGACTACATTCCTTTTTTGTTTACTAGTGTTCTGCAAAAGACAGTTCTGCCATGATTTTACGAATAAGAAAGAAATTTGTGAAAAAAAAATAAAATCTTCAACTCAGTAGGTTCTTTTGTACTAACCCTTTACACAGCCACGTAAACTGAATAATGAGGAAAAAGCATTGGTTTGCATTTCTTCTGCAGGTGGTCTAAAACCAAAAGCAGTTTATACGCAGGTTGGTCAATAACATAGTATTTATGGATGCAGCTATCGCAAAGGTTTAACAAAAGAAAATCTTTCAGAACTATTGTTAGAATACAAACACCAGGTACTATTCTACCCAGTGAGCAAGTTTTCTTGATTTATGTAAGACACATCCCGAGTAAACTTCATCTGTGTTAGAGTTTTGTAGTCTGGCACTTTCAACTATTTTTTTCTGAAAGATATTTGTCTCCTCTCCTTTGTTGATCAAATTCAGAACACCTGGTGTCCAAATTGCTAATTTGCCTTCAATTATCACCCTATGCATTTTCAAGTGATCCACTTGCAAATCCCAGGAATTTCCAGCTTGTCCAATTAGCATGTTACAATTTTGATTCAGCTTCCTGCTGTTCAAGCCTAAGCAACCATTTTTGCCACTGAGAAACTCCCCCTTCTTATATGTGAATTACAGGTCTGGTAATTCACATATTCATACATAGTTCAGACGATGCAAAACAAGAGTGAAAAAAAATCTTGTCTCTGATTAAGTATAATCATATGCTTTCTCCAGTATCAGAGTACTCCCTAGTCCCATATCGGGGCTTTCATATAATGAAAAGCAAGGTGAAGGAGCACCACCTAGAAAAATACTATTTCCATTTCCTGCAAAGCCAGTTTTATATATTCCTTCAGCATCCCTACTCCCAATAAAGGAAAACGACACTTAGAGATGTCTTTTGTTTATAAACACTAATAGGATCATAGCTCAAGTGATGTACCTTCAGTGTACGGGAAAAACTGTATAATCTTTTCAGCTTCCTGGGATGTTCCTTAGCACACACTCTCCAACTGCAGTAGGTTTTTCCCCACTTCTTTCTCCCATTGTCTCCACTTTCCTTCCTGAACACTCCAGCTGTCCTCAGTTATTTCTTGATATGAACAGTTCTAGTCATCATCATCCATCTAATATGGATATGTGGTAATGTGAATTTTATCATAAACTTTGTGGATGATAGGAGCTTATCTACTGATGTGCCCTTTTCTTGCTGTGGAATTCCTTCCAGACTCAAGATCTTTCTTTCTCTAGCAACCTAAGCTGCCTCCCAGACAAGAGGTGCACAAAACCCATTTGAAATTAAAGTTGTATAGCTCATTTCTGATTATCCCAAACTTTTTTTTTTGCCAATATTATTGCACTAATTCTATTGAATGAAAAATGATCCTGGAATTTTGTTTAGGGCCAAGAATGATTAAAATTTGAGATGTCAAAAACACAAGCAAAGATTTCTACTCTGCTGCTTAAATTGTATCACACACTATGACCATTAGCATTCTCATTATATCACTTTATTCTACTGACCATAACAAACTATCTACTTAAGCAACTACAGAGCAGGGAGAGAAGCTACAGATCAAACATCCTGCAAACAAGTGCAACAAAAGAGGTAACTAATAAGGATATAATCTTCATTGCAAACATCCTGTTCCTAACTCCTTCCCTTCCCATGATCAGCAATAAATTGTTCAAGAGGTAAAATCATAATACATGCAGAGTTCCACTTAGCGCCATCCTGAGTCCCATGTAATAAATTTTCTGCTAAGTTCTGCTTTAAAAAAAAAATTCTCACAACTTGCAAAGCACATTCAGTACTAAAATAACACAAAAATATCTTAATCCTGTTTATATGGAAATTACATCAATGAGCCCCAGCAGAGCTTTCTTTAAGCAGGCACCAGTAGTGCTGTCATGTACTGCTAAATGCCTACAGGAAAAGAAATGAAGGAGAACTCTATACCTGGTTGCAACTTCAGGGGAATGTAGGAGCATTGCTGCTTGCCAAACACACCACAGGCAAACACAGCTTTCAGAGATAAAAACTGAAGATACGTGCAGAAGCTGAAAACTACAGAGTACGCTTATCTTTATAAGCACGCTATATCTAGCAAATTTCATTTAGGTGCCAAAATGAAATGCAATAGTATTTTGAAGGCAACTTGAGCTGCTTTCCTAGCTGGCATAAGTGACTTCCTGACCTCAAAACCATCTTACTTATTTACATCTGATAAGAAACTGGCTGCTGCTGGGGCTTTTTGTTGTTGTTTTTTATGTGTTCTTCTCATAAGAGTTTCAAGGAAACACGTTCTGAACATGGTGTTCTTCAAAAATTTTTTTCTTACTGAAGCAGCACTGTATCTCAGAAACTATTTTGATATTTAATCATAAGGAACGTTCCACAAATAGTAATTTTCTCATTTCCTAACCTGATTATAAGAAGTACAAAGATTTTCATTCCTATTTTGGTTCTATATGCTGGTATTTTGCTGTTTAAGAATCTGCCTTCTGAAGTCAGCAAAAAAAAAGAAAAAAACCCAAAACTATTAAAAACACACCACGCTTGATTTATAGCAGAATCCATAGTAATAAAAGGATACCTGACAAACTCTAGCCAAAACTGGGATTGACAGGTGCTGCATTACGTGTAGCAATTTCAATTTGTTGTTAAGCACTGAGGAAGTGTTTAGCCCAATATTTTAATTTCGTTTAGAACAACAGGCACCTTCTTTACTTGAAGAGGTAAAGAAAACATTTTTAATATGTTTTAGTGAAGTATATGGTTTTACTCACAAGATCAAAATAAAGTACCACAGGGCACACACATCAGGTCAGAACTGTAACTGGTTTTACCATGCCAGTACATATTCAGGAAGTAACTCAGATTTAAGCATAGCAAGGAAGATACTCTGAGCGCACACAACCATTCAATCCAAATATCGCAGTGCTTTTTCTGCATTTGAGGAAAAACCACACTGCACCTGGCTGCAAAGTAACATTACCACCTACAGTAACACTAATAGGTGTATTGCATAAGAGTCTTTAGGAAAATTTAAACATCCCCCCTACACAAAGTAATAGTAAGATATACAAAAGTAGCATATACAAAATCCTTCTGTTTCAGGGATTTATTTATTTTTTAACTCTGCATGCACTAATATCTCATGCCCTGTTTTTAACCTTAAACAGGCCACCACTTGTCTTTTGATCCTTGGGGGGTAACTATTTTGAAAGGATGAAGCTTGCTGTCTCCCTCAGTTTGGCCATAGGTTGCTTTTAGACACAAGGAGGAGCAGGCTAAGAGCTCGCCAGTGTCCCTTTGGAGTCCCAGCCCTGCACTAGCAGTGGGTTTCCTCCCAGGAGCCATCTGCTCAGGAGTCTGAGGAGCTGAGAAAGAGGGGGTTCTCTATCACAACAGCCCCAGTTTGGCAAAGGGGCTTTATTTCTTCAGCAAGACCACAGACTTCAAAAGACGATGGAAAACACAGTTCAGTAGCAGCCCCAAGTCTTTTTATCTTCCCTCAGAGCTGGGAGAAGAGCACACTTTTCTCAAGCCTTTGATCAAATTTTAACAGTTAAATAACGCTGGCTGAGCTTTTGTCCCTTTATAATTTGGGTGGTAAGTGAACATAAGTCATTCTGATAGAAGAGAAAAAAGTAGGGCTCATAGACTTTCATATTCACACTAAAACTGGCCTGCATGATATAAAAGGGATTCATACAGCAGAGCTGGCAAATGTTTTGCCAAGGCCTGATCAGTGCAGTGGTCAAGGAGAACCATGAATTATCTGGTCAATGAATGTACACACACATAAGTATTAATCATTATTTCCTAACTGTATTGGCATAAGCACGAGACAAAGGAAATACATCTTACAGTTACCTTCCCACCACTACCGAATTAATGATTAAGACCTTTAGCTAGCACAAATGAATTTAGCTATAGGATTTGACCATATAGCTCAGAGTATTTTTTTTTTTTATGGTTTAGCAAAGGAGTTTCTAAAATTTGCTCACTT
Organism: Fulmarus glacialis; assembly: GCF_000690835.1. Lineage (NCBI taxonomy): Eukaryota > Metazoa > Chordata > Aves > Procellariiformes > Procellariidae > Fulmarus > Fulmarus glacialis. The sequence goes on from NW_009187626.1 coordinate 23,714, forward strand.
CATTATTTGCTACTGTTAAACTAAACTTAACCTGAGATGTACATCAAGCATAACAATAACAAGTGGCAGTCATTATTCATTTAAACAGTTGTAACAGGTCATTTGACGAAACACAACTTAATAACCGAAACTAAATTTTGAGCACAGAGCAGAGGATATGAACAGCAACCAACGCATGAATAAAAAAAAAATAATCCTCCAAAGGAAAGCCACAAAGCAATTAAGTAAGAAAATAATTCCCTCTTGGATATTTTGACTAGCTATGTGTAGTGAGTAATTTAGTCATTGAATTACCCACTCAGATGTATTGCTCAGTGACACTGGCTTGTAAAAACTATCCCAGGTATTGAAATAAACAGAGCATTTAAATACTAAGCCAGCAAATATTCAAGTGTCCCTCGATGATTTTACATTTTTATAGATATAAAAAACAGAAATAGTATATAGGTAATATCTTCCATGTTTGTTTAAAAAAAATTGAGTATTCCACAGTTTTTGTAGAGGAGTCACTGCTCAGGAGTCACTTTCCTTATTCTGGTTTCTTATTAACTTATATGTCAAATGGCAAAGGCCAGAAGCTCAGCTGTAATCTCAAGTGTAAATCAGAGTAGGTTAATTCTTTTGAAGAAGTCTGACACAAGAAACATTCATATATAATATAGATTGAAGGTTGAGGTTATATACTCAACCAGTGAAAAATTACATTATCACAGCTGAGAGGTTGGCTGGCTCAAAGGCCAGCTCCCCTTTAGACACTTCTGCTGTAAAGTGAAAGAGCCACTAGTAAAAACAGAATTTTTAGCAATGTTTCTGCACCAGTAACATAATATAATTTAACAGCTTTTAAATTATATTTTCATTAGAAAACTGTCATTTTATCTACACATTTCTTATGGAAATAAGAATAAGTAATAAGCATGTCTTCCTTTGCATCAAGATACACCTGTTATTCCTGGTTATTAGATCAACTAATTGTGTTCTTTTTTGTGGTGTAAGACTTACTTTCATCCTGTTGTGTTTTAGCTTGCTAAAAAAAAAAAAAAAAAAATCTTGCAACTTCAGGACAAAGCATCAGTGGTCTACAGACCTTGTCACTGAATGAGCACCATGACCAAAATATTACTGACTTCAATCCCACATTGGTGGGCCAATTCAAATAAATTCTATTGTAATGCTATTCTACATATAATGTTCTACGTAACACAGAAGTTCATTCTTTCATGAAACCATGCACTTGCTCTTGTTCATTGTTCTCCAAAATGAAAGATTACTCTGCAAAAATTTTAGCTTTTCACAGAGGAGCTAAAGTAATACTGGTTTTTATCTTCCCAAAGCTACGTTCAAAAAATACCCAGCAAGTATGACCTTGTTTCATTTGTCTCATATGTTCTGCTTACAACTATTCTTGAGGGCTGGGGAAAAGATTTTTCATGTATTAGGAAAACTTCTCAGGCATTTTGGACAGAAAAAAAATGCATCAGAATCAGCTGCCACTATACAGCAATAGTGTGATCCTGCCACATCTCTCAAACTACGAATCATCTGGGAAACTTCAAAGTTTAGATTGCATTTTGTGTTTCAGTGAAGTCTCGCTCTCCTTCCCCTCGAGGCTCATTAGTCAATGATCTAGAGGACATTAATGACTAGTGAGCTACTAGTAAAGATATTTTTCATACAAAAAAAAAAGAATTGGCCATTTTCATTAGTGATCCTATGACTTTCTCTCTCAGGGCACTGCTGAAATTTCAACCTGAGTTATGATTGCACCTGAAATTACTGGCTTTATCAAGGTGTTCCAGTGGAACTGGCCTGGCTCCATCTTCTTTACACACTCCCTTCAAATACATGTACACATTTGATGAGACACCCCCAAGCCTTCTCTTCTTTAGGCTAAACAGTCCCAGCTGTCTTTGCCGTTCCTCATACGAGAGATGTTCCAGTCCCTTCATCACCTTGGTAGCACTTCACTAGACTCTCTACAGTAGCTCCATCTCTCTCCTGTAGTGGGGAGCCCAGAAGAGGATACAGTACTCAGCCTTTGCAGTCTGAGTAGAGGGAAAAGATCGCCTCTTTCAGCCTGCTGGCAACACTCCTCCTAATGCAGCGCAGAATACAGTTCAGCCTTCTTTGTTGCAGGGGTGCATTGTGTAATACAACTTCTTTATACATTACACACTTTTTTTTCTTTGTGGATGCCTGTGTGGACTCATTTAGGCTTCAACAGCCAGGAAGTCCTTCCATGCAAAAAGAACTTGGCCTAAACCTCACAAAAGTCATATACTTTTATTTAACACTAAGATTTGGATGATAGATAATTTGAAGCAATCACAAAGCAGTGTACTTTGGAGAAAGATTTCTCCAAACATTAGAGAAAGATTTCTCCCAAATTTGGTCTTGATATCAGCATGTACGCTCCGTTATGATGCTATTCCACCCCACAGTGAGACTGGTCTATATAAAAGAACATTGAATATATCATTATCTTCCCAGACCATTTTTATAAAATTAGTGTGATATTTTATGAACACATTTCATTTACTATACAGGAAGGTAGGTGGAAATATATATATTTTGAAATAACAAAGGGAAACTCTGAGAATGCAAAACATTTGCTTCACAACATTCACTTGACTAAATATATATGGCTAAGACTGCATGGTCTCCTTTTAGACCCTTGTCTATTAAAGCATTAGTTCCTTTTGCCTTTTCTTATGCCAGTTCCTACTCTATGTTGATAGTAACTATTTTTGCCACTGCTGATGGATTTGAATATATTTTGTTTGGGGTAACTAACAGCAAATATTTAATGATACCTAATTAGATATCAAAGCACTTCCTTCTTGTTAACCACACAAACACACAGAGTGAAATAAAGCTGTTCCTAGAAAATCCAGGACATTTTAAATTTAAGAACATTTTAAGATTTCGCACTCGACTACTCTCAGCAAGGGCTTTTCTTTGCCAAGGAAAAAATAAAATCACACTAGAAGCTTAGTAAAAATGGCATGTTCAGAGAGAAGCAGCAGAATGAGTGACCCAGCACTGTGAAGCAGTCCACTTTGATTCCAGTAAACGATGCAGTTACAGCCATGACTGTGTTTCATATGCAAATTACCTTATAAACTAATGACATAATGGCTCAAAAATCAGCTCTTTTTTTTTTTTTTTTAAGATTCTACAAGGTGTAACGTAAGTATCAACTAGCTGGCCACAGAGTAAGTGGAATCAGTACATGCGAACAATTTGCTCCCCCCTCCAAAATATTATGTACATATATGTATATACACACACACAGATACTTTTTCTGCCCTTAGCAATTTGCCAAAATCTTATTTGTTTACAGTGAGTTGATCATCTGCAATAGCGGATGCAGTGGAGTTGATTAGATTTTATAAATTTGCTCACTTGCTAATTAGGATAATGTATCTGCTAGCTCCAGATCCTCAGCGAGCAGCCTTGTTATCTAATGGAGACTACAAGGCTGTGCCCTTAAACTGTAGCAGTTTAAATTAGCTGAGCAGTGCTAAAAGCCAGTCAAGAAATGATTAGGTGAAAGATGTGCTGGGGTTATTAAACTAAACAGACTGTCTGAAAATTCACATCTGCTCTACAAAGACTTTCAAAGCTGCAAGAAACTCCTTGATGTTCTCTATCATAGATGCAGAAGTACTTCACTGAATGGCTACAGCCATCTACCATGGTATTATCACACATAGCTCCTTTCAGAAGTCACTATTATAGACAAGCACTAGATAATTTAGACCTTCAGGGCTGTCTTTCTGAACATATTTTGTGACATGGCTTCACTTCGGAATTGCCTTGCTTGAGACCTCTAGGTTCTGTCACTGAACATGCTCTACTTGGGGCCACTGTTAAATAATATTCACATGTTCAGACTTGAGCTGCCTTTAAAACCAGCTGAAACAACTCCTGAGGCTGTTTCACCCTGGCCCCATTCTGCAACCTGGGCTCTTTAAAAAAATAACCATACTAAAACACAGAGGACTAAAATATCCATGTAACCCACTGAATCCTGCCTTCCTCACATTGCTTTAGGTCACCACAATTACAGATACTAACCATCTTATGCCATAACTTTAAAAGAAAAGTATGTTTAAAGTATTTCTTTCCCCGTTGGGAGTCAAAAACAACAACAGACTTTCTGTTTCCCTTTTGTGGAGAACTTAAGCAGCAATTCTTTCAGCCTCTCCTGCCCAGCTCCTGCTCTTTGTTGTCCAAAGTCTTCCAGTATTGCTGACAAATCTAAAGAGGCTGGAGCTAAAATCTAATTTGAAATAGAGAAAGATGCAAGAAGCCTGCAGTCACACTTTTATAGACAGATTTTCTGTTAATAATGTACATTAAAAGTAGAGAAGCAGAAGAAGAGGCACCAAAACAGGTGACCCAGCTCAGCAGAAGAAAAGAGGCAAAACACCTTACTTCTTCCTTTCTCAAACATCTATCCAGCTAATAAGCAATCCACACTAGGAATAGGCATGTCAGGTGTCTTCCATCTAAAACAGGAGTGAACTGTAACTGAGGCAATTAAGCTTTACTTAGGGCATACTGTAAAAGCTTTCTCTGTAGGATATCTTCGAGAGAGGCAGAAGCCCATTCAACTAGGGCTACTTTACACAGTTGTTTGCTTTCAAAGCCTTTATTTATTGTGTGTAGGAGTAGTTGATAAAAGGATTTCTTTGTTGGTGTTATTTCTTTAGTTGTTAGACTGCACTAAATCTTTTTCTTCTCTATTATTCAGAACTTGGAAATTTAGGTGCAAGTACCACATAAATGCAAAACAATTATTTTAATACAAGGAAGTCCCAGAGCACACGTTGTTTGTGTAGCTCACTTGGTAAAAATTCACAAACTTTTTTTTTTTTTTTAAATATTATTTTTTCTTTTACTGCAGCAAACCTTAGTGATCCATGTTGCAGTCTGCTTGCGGACAGAACTGGTGGGATTATATGAAGAGTGATAGAGCCAGCTGAAATCCTGGGTAGAAGCTACAATACCTCTCAATGTGACCTGCAGATGTTAAAGACAGGATCACAGTAATAATTTTAGGAGAGTGCACTAGCAAAATACATTTGCTGGAGTAGAAGAATTCCGCAATTACAAGTTTATAAAAGCAATCCAACTTATTTAAGCAAAATTGTAACAAAGTTTAAAATGTGCTTTTTGGTTCAAAACTAAAATTTTATTTCTATGTTAGTTTGTATAAATTAAGTATGGTGTTTTATATACACGTTTTGTTTCTTTGTGTTGGCCATTATAACGTCAAACAACATCTGAACACTAACAAGAAATTGCAATAACTTGTGACAATACAGCATACAGCTCTATATTCTTCACTACAATTATGGGGGGGGAGGGGGCTTGGGGGTGGAGGGCAGAAGAACTGTTTTGTCTTTTAAAAAAAAAAAAGATTTTCAATCCATCTACTTCATTTACTCCCTTTTAAAAAAAGAAAGATTTTCAATCCATCTACTTCATTTACTCCCTTTTAAAAAAAGAAAGATTTTCAATCCATCTACTTCATTTACTCCCTTTTAAAAAAAGAAAGATTTTCAATCCATCTACTTCATTTACTCCCTTTTAAAAAAAGAAAGATTTTCAATCCATCTACTTCATTTACTCCCTTTTAAAAAAAGAAAGATTTTCAATCCATCTACTTCATTTACTCCCTTTTAAAAAAAGAAAGATTTTCAATCCATCTACTTCATTTACTCCCTTTTAAAAAAAGAAAGATTTTCAATCCATCTACTTCATTTACTCCCTTTTAAAAAAAGAAAGATTTTCAATCCATCTACTTCATTTACTCCCTTTTAAAAAAAGAAAGATTTTCAATCCATCTACTTCATTTACTCCCTTTTAAAAAAAGAAAGATTTTCAATCCATCTACTTCATTTACTCCCTTTTAAAAAAAGAAAGATTTTCAATCCATCTACTTCATTTACTCCCTTTTAAAAAAAGAAAGATTTTCAATCCATCTACTTCATTTACTCCCTTTTAAAAAAAGAAAGATTTTCAATCCATCTACTTCATTTACTCCCTTTTAAAAAAAGAAAGATTTTCAATCCATCTACTTCATTTACTCCCTTTTAAAAAAAGAAAGATTTTCAATCCATCTACTTCATTTACTCCCTTTTAAAAAAAGAAAGATTTTCAATCCATCTACTTCATTTACTCCCTTTTAAAAAAAGAAAGATTTTCAATCCATCTACTTCATTTACTCCCTTTAAGGATAGTCTGTAGTACATTGTAATGATACATGCCACAAAGCACAAGGAAAACTGCAGCAAGCACTTCACCAAAATTTCAAGGGTTCACTGTTGCAGCTGATATAAATAAAGGAAATTCCTTAATCTTAGGTAGAATTACAGCAGTGTATTACAAATTGGCCCAGATTTTTATGCTTGCTAACTCTTTTCACCTGACAGCTAGCTATAGGGGTGGTCTACTCTTAGTCTACTTCCTAGGGCATTCTTCCTTTGAAAATATCAAAACATTTTTGTAGCTCTGTTCCTGTAAACTGGATTATGCTGGCCGATTTTCCTCCACATTTACCTCTGCATTAGCTACATTTCCTAGTCTCCTCCCTGCCTAACATAAAACCTGACTGAATATCTGAGCATAGAGTGCTGAATTCAACTTCCTTTTAGTATAAGTATACTGTATGAGCCCGTCAGTTCTTACCCAAGTACTAAAAATGTTCAGATCTGAAAAATTAATTAAATACCAGTTATTTTGTCACAGTTCAAAATCCATTGTTATTGTTTGGGTCTTGCTCATGTTTTTGACACTGAAGACTGATGGGAAAGCTGCTGATGGGAAAGCATACACTATTTATAAATGACGCTTCATCACATAGTTCAAACACTATTGCTTTTGCTATAAATGTATGAAACTCTCTTCACATTTAAACAGCAGCTTAATTCCACCCACTTAACCTGGAATGGTGCCCAAGCAAGTAGAAAGAGAGCCAGGATAAATGTGTGTGTATTATCCTAGTCACAAGCATTTCTCTTCCATTCAGTACTGTTCCTTATATATGCCCAACCATATTAAAGTTTTTATGATTTTACATAGTGAGTATGGATGGTTTTGAAGTACTTTCACATTAAAATTTTCAACATTCTAGAGCACTAACTGGTGCTTCTCTCTCCACTTGTAGGAGCAGTAGAAGGTTTTTGTTTCTTGAAGAAAAACACAAAATAAACACATACCCACCGAGAAGGAAGGACTACCTGGCTCATTCCAAACACAATACAGTTGCAGCTCTGAGAGAACAGCAACAACCTCGTACTTTTATGAAAAAATCCCTTGACTTCTAAGCCAACAATGCCTACATTTTGAAGAGAATAAAATTCATGCCTTGTGACTAGCCCTTAACCTCTTTCTTCAAGGATTTTAATAAGAGTTTTAATACATCTTTTCTTACTGCTAGGACTTACTGACCTCACTCTCCTGCTCAACAAAAACGCCTCTGTGCCGTACACACACATTTTACACAGGTTTTAACAAACTCCGCAAGGCACGCTGTTTTCCTAGGCCATCTATGAAAGTAACACCTCAGGAAAAGACTTTCTGTCCTCAAGGGGAGGCCAAGCACGCCAGGGGAAGCAGAACCACCGCGCAACAGCCACAGTCATTCTTCATGCTGCTCTCAGAAAGTGCTTTGTGGACCTTGCTATTTGCTCTTAAGAAGATGGCCACAGGATCCGACTCCCACATTTTATTTGTTGTAAAACAACTTCTCTATCACTTATTCCTCTCCTTCCCAGCCTTATTTCAGAAACACAGCAAAATTTCTTAAAAACTTACGTCCAAACTGCTGCCCACTGGTGCAGGGCACAGTGGGGATGAGATGTGGTGAAAAAGGGGGGTGCCGCAGAGGATTACAGCCATGCCCCACAAGCTCTCTCACAAAAAGCTCCCCGTTTCAGCTCACAAACAGCAAGAGCACTCCTGTCTGCCATTAAAGGCTGACGGGGAAATGCACTGCAGGTGTGGTGCTGGCTGCAGCTCTGGCTGGGAAGGCCTCACCAGCAGCCCCGGGCCTCGCCCTGCCAGAGGGCCCAAAACCGGCCCCCGCACTCCCCCCTGCCTCGGTAACGGCCCTCTTGCTGTCACTCAGCCCTAACGAGGCAAATGACTGATTGCAGCCGTGGCAGCCCCGTGGCTCCCTTCTCCCCATGGCGGGCAGCCCGGCAGGCCTGGCAGCAGAAGGAAGCTGGAGTCATATTTTAGCAGATAAGAATATGCTTTAAAAGAACTTTAGAGATTATACGGTCATGATGGTATTGGTTAGTATCCACTACTGTCAAATATTATTATCCTAGTAGTACCTTGAGGGTTTTTTTCCATCAGCCAGGCTGACACGTGCCGGGCTGCTGAGAGGACCTTGCCGCACGCTTGGCGCTGGTTTTCTGGCACCGGCCTCTCAGAGGTGACGTCTCCCACTGCCACTGACAGAAAATGCCGCTTCCAGGGGAGCAGATGTAGCGGAGACGGATAGGATCAGCAAACCAGCAGAAGAAATAGTCGCCTGAGAAGCAGTTCACACAGCAGCCGAGCGCCGGGGACGCGCAACCCCTTCCTTGCCTGCCTTTCCCTAATAAGAACATTACCGGCTCTAGAAGGCACATCCCTGGTTCCTCAGAGGATAATTTGATTTATTATTATACTGAAACCAGGAACAACATTTAAGTGAATGCAAGGAGGGAAAATCTTTTGACCAACTTTGCTGTATCATTTAGATCTCCAGGCCTGGGTACTCCCTTTCAAGCACACAGCGCTTCCAGTGCTGGGATATGCAGGAGGATTAGGGGCTTTCTTAGCGCTTTAGTCCTGATGCAGCAAAGTACTTAACACATTTAAATTTAAACACATGAAGAGTCACAGTAACTGACTCAGATGTAGTGAAGTTAAATAAGCTAGTGACACACTTAAGCATCCTGTCTCACCCAGAGCTGAGCTCTTCTGCTCCTGGTGGGATCAGGCTTCACATCCCCTGTCTCCGTGAGAATTTCAGAGCTCTCAAAAATGGGAGTGATGCAGTTTGACCTCTGCTGTGCTGCCTGTAGCAAATTGCTTCTTCCCATAAGGGCGGGCAAATCTCATGGTTTATTTACAAATTAAGAAACAACATGACCTACAGTAATGTTCACACAGCGCATAGTACAGAATAACTCAGGGTAAGAAGACTGCTAAACTATATCTTGTATACATATAAACTATAATATGCATTCAGGTAAAAGCCAAAAGACCCAGCTTAACCCAGTGGAACTATTACAATTATGTCTTCACCTAGAAGAAAACAAGGAAGATCTTGGATATTTCATAGAGATTCACTAACGTTTCCTCAATGAGGAATACTGTCAGGTGAAAATCTTTACTTTCTTGGGACCAAACTCACTGCTGCTGCAGCAACAGCCGGTCTCATGTGCACCCCTATAAGAACAGGGGTGAAAAATTCATCAGGAACAAACATTTCTATAGAACACAAGGATGTGTTACAGTAAACCAATTTCAAGATTTTAGTTATCTCACAGAGCAAACATGTTTTGGACTAAATGCACTTCCTATTGAAATCAAGAGCAAAAATGCTTTTAATTTTAGCAGTACCTGTATTTGATCCTACAGAAGTCTGGTACACATTTGCTGATAAAAATGCAGTTGCGTTAATGTAATCAGGTATACTTGATTGTATAATAACTTAAATGAATGCTGCTGGTTTTTCTTGCTTTTTCCCCCTATCATAAGTACAATGTTATCACCCTGAGTTGAAATACCACCTCTGCAGAGTTTCTGTAACATGATTTCTGATCCAGTGCTGCTACTACTGCCGCAATAACTAAACCAGACAGAGTCAATGCATTATAAGGTCAGCTCCCTGTCCCATGACTTTCTTAAAAGCCTAAGGCTAAGATTTTAAGAATTTAAGGACCTAAAGTGAGACACTGGAAAACTTTATTAGTGTTCCCAAGGGTCAAAGCAAGCCAGGTAGGCTGATTTCCCTAACTTGAAAGTAAATGGAGGAAAAGTTAATGGAGCAGAAGCAGCTCCTCAAGACCACTTAGCGTATTATTATAAATTCATGCCAAGTCTGCAGGATTTGCAGCACAGGCAGTGTGAAACTGTGCCATCTCTGGGAATTCAGAGGCAGTCTTGCCTAAAAGGGGCATTTCTAGCCTCGATCCTCTAAGGTAAAAATTGTGAATGCTGTGAAAGCAGGAGGGGAATGGACCACATAAAATGACTTAGCTTGCACGCTAAATATCCTCTGTCTAGAGAGCGTCCACTATTTCCACTGCTGGAGACTTACTACTGGACTAGAGGGACCATGTGTTGATCCATTTGGGCTTTTTTTTGTTTGATGGACAGCAACATGGAGCATAAACATCACCCCAAATAACAGTTTAATAACATAACAGCAGATTTCTGTGGGTGGGGATTTTGATAGTCATTCAAAAATAAGCAATTTACAGAAACTGTATGTATTTAAAAACAGCTATGATTGCCAAAACCAAATCATTAATTATTGTGAAAATTCCGGGATAGATAACTAAGTAAAAGAATAACTATATTAAT
>NW_009187627.1:0-6609 GCF_000690835.1 Fulmarus glacialis
ATTAAAGTGACAGTTGTAGAGCAATGCCGGCCTCTACAGGTGGCAAGGTCCTGGTGAATAATGTCTTTCCGTTGCCTGGTAAGTACCCCACACATCTCTGGCCTCAAAAGTTCAGAAGAGACCTGAAAATGTTTGCACTCTGTCACTGTAGACTATTTGCTAACTAAAGGCACCTGATGAACTACAGAAGTTTCAATCCCTTCTTCTAGTCATACATCAACAGAAAAACTGCTTAAATGTATTTCAATTCACTAATACAAAATTATCGCCCCCATCAAGAAACCAAAATTTTAACACTGGGATTAAAAAAAAAGAAAAAAATATGTAAATGTGCAAGTACTTTAAGGTTATACTTCAAAACTTTAACAGTGATCTTTAACCATGAGTAAAATAGGCAAGACAATACTTGTTAGTGTAATCTGTTTGCAGAGCTAGTATCTCCTAAACTGAATAACATTACAGAAGAAGCTGGCATTTTATTATATTCCACTAAAGTTTAATTTCATATACAAAGTAGTATATTAGCTAAATATTTCTTCATTGCTAACTGCCTTATTTAATTTCTTTTAGCAGTAGAATTTATCTATCTACAGATTTACTGCAGCTAAACAATCAAAAACGATGCTGAAAAAATGCACATACTAATTGATTTTTGCTACTGCTATATCTCTCACCTATTTTTATGACAGGAAAAGTATCCATATAAAGTTTAAAAAAAAAAAAAAAGGCAACTAATGAGCCAGCTCAGCACACAAAAGAGCTTGATTTAACATGTGTACGTCCCTGCAGCCCTGATATATCTCACCATCACGACTTACACCGTTATGTCAAGACAAATTATAGATTATTCTGTAACACACACATATAAGCACAGACAAAATATACACCTCGCTCACTCTACCCTTACCGCCTTCTACTTCCTTGAAAATGTCCTGAGAAGCAGGATAATAGCTGCTTTCTTTGGCTTTTAAGATCTTAATCATTTTTTGAACAACAGGATTCTGAAGCTATAATTTAACAAAGAAGAAAGAAAGGAATTAAAGATCATGGTCGCCTGTCAAAAGAGTAGAAAGAGTAGAAGGGAGAATTCAGGCAACTTACAGTTGCGCTCAGCGAATTAATGAATAAATATGTCTCAAGCCTATCAGCAAGACAAAGGCTGATCCATGCCAGCTGAAATCTATGGGAAGGCCCCAAAAGCTTTCAGTGGGGAATGAACTGGGCTCTTCATAATGTTCACTTACCTGACATGGCAACATCACTAATAACAAGCACGGAAGAAGCAGAGGATTAAACACAGCTCCAAACAACATTTCATATTTGGAAAGTAAGTAACCTTGCATACCTTTTTCAATTAAAAAGAGCTGTTTCACTTGTAACAAGCTATGATTATTATTATCATTAAACAACAGTATCCGTTTCATAGCCAAATTTGGCAATAATTTCCCAAAACCAAACTTTGTTCTCAACCTCATTTTCTCCAGAGTTTGAGAAATGTCATGGGAAGAAATTTAGAAGAGATGGACAAGAACAACAGAATTCCTTACAGCTACGTAGCCCTTCATCACCGACTTTCACCGTCCTCTAATGTTTAACTCCGTTTTTCTTTGGTAACTTATGCAAAGTCTGATTACTTTGGGAAACCACTATAAGCTATCTGCAGAAATAAAACAACAAAAAATCACTTTGGTGTCTCATTTTTCAGAGTGCACGGAGGAAGGCAAACCAAAAGAAAGTTCTCCTTGATGTTTACAATAATACCTGAAATCACTTACTTGCTTGTTTATATACAAAAGATTGTCTTTTCTTGCTTTCCAGAAGTTCAGCTCAGTTTGGGGGTCTGGATGAAGGCCATGCAGAAGAGGTTCAGAAAAACCCTGTTCACAGTGTCATGAATCTGATGTGACCACCTAATAATCATTGATTCGATGGCATGTAGTACTGCCCTGGAATTAGGATCTTGTCTGCAAAATACAAAAAAAGCCCCTGAATTTCAGAGCAAATACTGTACTGTGATAGTACAGAGCTCTTCTCCCCCCACTCTCCTTTACATTTAAGGATGAACAACACTGAAATTTGGAATTTAGTTCTGATGAGAGGAAAATCATACGAAAAAACCCTGAAGACAGAGCTAAAAAGGCTGTTTATGAAGACACAGATCACACTTCCAGATGTATTTACTATTCAGAACCATAGCCAAACACCCTTTCAGAAGTTATTGGCAGCAGATCCTTTGAATGGTTCCTTGCAATTATTCCAGATGTAAAAAAAATCTGCATTTTACTGTTTAATTTTCTAGTAAGTAAGTTACATGGTAATTTGGTGTTTGAATGAACACTAGTACTTAACATAAATATTAAATAGATTTTATTTAATATATTTTTATTACACTTTGCCAGTGTTTACAAAAAAAGGAACTAACAATACACAGCAAAGCATTTTAATAAAACATTAATGGAACGTTAAAGATTACATTCTCCCTTTCACACTCTATTTTTTCCCCTTCAGTCCTTTCATTTAAGCTAATTCATCTGTTGTGCCTCGGTTTTAGCTCCATACTTACTTACACTATTCTGCCTGGCACACCTGCTTCATTGCCGTGACATACAGCAAGGAGCTGACCCTGACCAGGGCCTTCACAATCATTTATTATTGACAGGATTATAAATCTTCGCTTATCTATAGCTAATCGACTGATTATCCATCATCTCTGTACACAGCCAGTCCTAAACTGAAATCAAGCTTTTGGTTTACTTAAACTGTGAGTTCTCTGGGACATAGCTCATATTATTGCTGTTTCTATAGGTAACAGATGCACATCCCAATGATTAGTGCCACGCTCCTTTTTGATGCCATCCTTTGAGATTAGTACTAATCTCATCAAAAACAATAAGACACCTTTTATGGTAAGAGTGCTGTTCACATTAAACACTCAAGGCAACAGAGAAGTGCAATCTATTGGAAACACATTTAAAAGGTAATTCAACAGAATAACCCTATTTTGTACTCTGGAAGCATAACTTCATGTGATTCAAAATCCTGGTGACTCTACAGACAGCTTAAGTCTTGCCTTTGAAATTAATAAACCCAAAATAGAAATTCTTGGAAATTCATGTTTTCATATGACAGAGTAATTACAGTGTTTAAAATATATTAATTGCACATAAAATACTTTAAAATACATTTCAATGCTTAGAAAAATGGAGTAATAAAAATATTATGTTTGGAACACTAAGTATTTAATTACTTTCTTGTTAATGCAATTTACTACCAGTTTACATTCGAGACTAAAAACACCAAAAGCAGTGCACTTTTTTTGCCTTTTTTTTTCCCCCCTTCTGTGTTGCACAGGTCACACAATAGTCTTTCCTTACTTATTTTCAGCATATATTTGATGCAAGTCAGTCTTTGCTGCAACCGTGGGAATGGGAAGATGAGTTCTTCCTGACGTGAGTCCTTTCATAATTTGTGTTTTAATTTTTCATTATTTCCACATAATGCTCCACATCTTGGGAAACACAACCTGGCCGGGACGTATGGTTTTCCTTATTGCTTAGAATAGGCACTAACACCTGGAGGCAAAGCGGGAGAAGTAATATTACAAATCAGTAATAACAGTAACTTGGCTATTGGTGACATACTGCAAACCACTTCTTTAAATCTGAGAAGAACAAGCTAACCCAAGCCACACTTCTCAAACTCATGACTATTTGAATCAAAATCAGCTTTATATTTTCTTTTTCTATCAACATAAATACATACTTGAATCTCAGCCAAATTGTACCGTAGATGGAAATGATGTTTTGGGACAGTATTGCTTCTCAGTCAGCTGAAAATGAATACTGAGCAGCTCCAGAAACTCAGAAGAAGTTTACACCACTTTTATTATCATCTCTCTCCTCCTTCCCTCCCTTACCTCAAGAAATAGAAACAGATTGGGAGTAGGGGGAGAGGGGAGCAGGCATAGTTTCACACCACCTGTACCCAGTATTTTCCTAACAGGAGCAACAAATCCTATTAGTAACACAAACCCTCCTTTCTGTGGTTTAATAGACACTAAAATAATACCGTTTAAAGCCAGTTTACTCGCAGGCTATAAGCTCATATCTAAAATGATTTCCTAGAAATAGACACCTGAAATATCCTTTGGGAAGATATTTTTTCTGTGGTGCAAAAGCATAACACTGATTATGAATTTTGTTCCAGTTCAAACATTTATTTTAGACCCTTCATCTTCTCACATTCATAAACATTTCCTAACTTCGTACCACATTGCTTCTTAAACCACGTCAGTACAGAGTTCTGCTTGGGAAAGCAGGTAGGAACTTGAAGTATGTTACTATTTGTCATGACACTTAAAATTAAGCACATGCTCAAATCAAAGTACTTTGCTGAATCAGGTCCAAGCCATAGAGAGATTAATTAAAACTTCACACCAGCATCCCAAGTGCGCTTCTTGGAGGAACGTCTTCAGGTCTTCATCAGTGTATGGACTTCAGTCACTCATAAGGCTCAAAGTATTTTACTGCCAAACATCAAAATCGACGAGAAACCTTTGAGTTACAGAATTCTGGGAGATAGGTCCTTGCTATAGACTCAGTTTTAGGGCCTAGTGCAGCTAAAGATGTGCTGCTACATCCACACCATGTTCCATGTACTCCTCTCTGTGCCAGTGATTTACAAACAAGAAACTGAAAAATAACAGAAAGGGAAGCAATAAGGAAAATAGTGATGCAAGTCTGCTCTTAACATAAGTAGTTACAAACTCAGGATTCACTTTTAGGGTTCAATTTTGCTTGTTTTGACAGTGAAGACATGAACAGCACAAGAGCAGCCTCAGCATACCTGTTGCTTTGCAACTGTTACTCAACTGTGACATGTAAGCAAGTGGGCAAAAATACGAGCTAGAGAAGCTAGGATGAGCAGCACAGTGCTTCTGTTTATCTGTTTTAACCATCATCCCTCTCCCGAGACCTAATTTATAAGGCCCTAATAGAGTAACGAATAGTTTCTTCAGCACTTCGAAGCTCACGCTCCTCCGCCCAAGCCTGCACCACCTGAGCACCGCCAGCCGCTTCAGAGCAGCGGAGCCCCGCTCCCACGGCAGCCTTTCCTCCCCTCCTAAAAGCCTCCCCCAGATCTCTCACTCGGGCCGGTTCCCGCCTCATCCATGAAGAGGGCATGCCTTACACTGCTTGCATGCTGCCTAGAGACTCAAAAGGCAGACATGAATTTAATGAGTTCATTTGTGACTTTATGAAGGAAGTTACGCTCCCTTAGCATAATAAACCCCTCAAACTTTCCGAACTTCATAAATCTGATAGGGTTTGGATTTGCTCCAGTATGGAAAAAAAAGGAGCAAACCTGACATTTTTGGGGGTTATTTTTCTGTTGTTGAACACTGAAGTCAGGGTATGAGATGTCACTGGAATTTAGAGACTAGATTTAAATATCAACGCTATAAATGAAACTCCTTGTGTATATACTGAGCGAGCACTAAACTCAGGTCAAAATCTCTAAACTTTAATTTCTCATGTATAGTCTCTCCTTTGCAAGAGGTTTTAAAATATTTTAATTTTAAAATAAATTTTTAAGCACTTTTCACTGAAGACTATTTTTTTAGCACATAGATGAGCAACACATGGAGACTGGAAGTTATGAAATATTTAAGTTAAAAACTTTAGCAGGTGCTACTGCTGGGAAATTTTGGCTTCTCTCTGCAGAATATGCTAGTTGAGTACAACAGCCACAATAGTGCTGTGACATCCAAATCTTAGATTTTTGTTTCCATAACATCAAACCAAGGGAGAAATAATCCCATTCTCATTTTAAGCAGAAATACCTAAGCCAGCTGAATGCGTATATCAAGTTTCACAAAAATCAGCTTCCTTAATAAACACAGATTTAGCAACGAACTGTGAACTTAGTTGTCAACTTCCTCTTCTCTTTTCTTCATGCTAGTCACGATTTGCTCTCAGTGTTTTTCTCTTCCATACTAATCTTTGAAAAAACCTTGACCTTTCCAAACTGCCCAACAGTGGATTTCAGATGCATTCAGGTGGCTGTGCTTGAAATCCTTCTCCTTTGAAGTTGATGGGAGCTTTGTCACGGGCTTCAATCAGGCAGTGATTTCCGTCTCGGCAGGAGAGTTGCGATTCTATCCCTGCCCCTATTCATAACCGCTGTCTCTCAAGATCAAACCACCGAGATAATGACCAGCCTGAAATCTGAATGCTGCTAACAAAGTACTAAAAGACAGGAAGATGAAAACTATTCTTTTTGTCATTGCCATCAGTATTTATACACAGTATCTGTAATACTGTGGCATAAATGGCACACATTTATTCCCTTCTTGAAACATCCATTTTTCATAGAACTGCAGGAGTAACAACTAAAACTGTTCTGTGAAACCTGTTTGGTTGTCCTGGGCTTAAATCTGGGTTTCCTGAATCCCAGCTACGGACACAAACCACTATATAGGTAGGTCTCTTCCTCAATCCAAAATTTGATCCTGGATCTGTAATTACAAAAATTTGCTCAGAACTAGAGTACTTCCATTTAAAAACATGTTATTTTGATGAGCCAACACTTCTCAAAATTTTGGGAAAG
>NW_009187627.1:6640-9735 GCF_000690835.1 Fulmarus glacialis
GAGTTCCAGATAATCAGGATCAGAGGCATGACTCAGGACCTGGAAAGAACAGTACAACACTTTTACATCCATGATGTTGCCTTTTTGTACCAAGCGTAGATCCACCATCGGTTTAAAGCAGAGCTTCAAATGCAATTTTAAGGGAATTTTTATTGCAAAGGTAGGATTCTGATCTGGACTAAGGTCTCTCTGTGCTTTTTCTTTAAGATATTCATGTAGACTCAGCTACAATTCAAAATGCAATATTTCATGTTATTCCCAGAACTTTTACAAGACAGAAAACCCCCAGACATTTTGTATCCAGCCCTAATTCCGAGTGTCTACTACACAGTGTTGTTAATAAAGCAAGAGGTTTCTATGCAACTTTAAGACATGTACACTAAAAGAAATTGCACACACATTAATTTAATTACTTATGCCTTATTCTTTAAGAATATCTCATGTAAGTACTTGTTTTTATAGCTTAATCCTAATAACTCTTACAATACAAGTTTTGAAACCCTGTATATGAAACTTTTATGATTTACATTTCAGAAGCAGCACAACTTTGGGAAAACTGGTAGAAAACTAAATACTACTTCTGTTTCTTACTACCTTCTTATAAGCTTTCCTCCTTTATGAGCTGTAAAAGTCTTCAATCTTGTGACTTAATAAACTGTTTTTACATCCTACAGTCAGCAGAGAGCCGATTTGAGGTGATGATTCCCTGTGTGCCTAACTGCTGGTGTGGCAGCTTCACCACGCCATTGCTCCCGAAGGAGAGGTGGTTAGTCATCACTGCCCACAAGGGAAGTGACTCATCCCTCATCTTTCACAGTGACATATACTGGACAAGAAGTACATCACCTATCACTGCATCAGGGATGGCTCTAGAGACCTGAGCACAGGAAAGAATATGTATTTCATGCCGTAAACAATTCAGATGACAGCAGTCACATCCGTTACACAAAAAGCAACAAAAAGAAAAGAAGAGCTACATGCTACACAGAACTAAGCCTCCAGCATCTCTGATGAGTCTATAGAGAGTGGAGTAGCTACTTCTTTTAGAGAGTCACTTTTTTCCTTTCGCATCAGTTGTCTCTGGTGCCGGTTAAAATCTCATCCTTGTTTTTGCTGCTTTATTACAAGTATTTGGCTATAAATACCTCTTCTATGAATGCTACTGTATGCCTGAGTGGTGTTTGAGACAGCTTCCCACACTGAAGGTCTTTTCTGTTGTTCTCCATTCCAAGGCATTCTGTGGTCTTCCTCATAGCACGGACACCTTTCTGCATCACCTTGTGTGGCACCTGAAGCAAGTGAGATGCAGGTTATCGGTTTGACAATGTCACTGTTGCACAGTTTAGACAGAATAAAGAAGATCAGGAGAGCCTCTGCTGCCCATCAGAACTCTCCAACAATTGATGCATCACAGAAGTCAAAATCTCAGAGTGTTTTGTTGGGACTGAGTGGAGAAAGCAAGGTACTTAAACAGGCAAATCGCAAATGCAAAGAATGTTTTTCCAGAACACCTATACTACTATACATATACGCCTTAGTCTTCCTCCTAAACCTGCTTTTCCAGCTTCCCTATAGATGTGCATTGACCTTTTCCAAGCCTTTGGGCTTGGAAATATGACCATGCAAATCACCTTTTGAAAACTATCACAGGATACTCCACACCACCTTTCATCGGTACCGTATTTCAATCTACATAATTGCATTTAGTCATCCATATTCTCTCTGCTCTGCCAAAAAGCCATATATTCTCATCTTCCAGAGAGCCTGCTTTGTAGCTAACAGATACAGAATCGGGGTCACACTTCCAGACATCAGGGAGGTTGCACTTTAGGACATGAGACTGCCACCTAACTCCGTTCAACTCTGTACACGACTCCTTCCTAAGTTAGTGGGAACCAAAAGAATATTTCCAACGGCATAATCTCACAGTAAGTTATGTATTCCTGTCCAAAAATAAACTAACTCTTCAAAATCTTGTTTGCCAGAGCTCTGTATTTCATGTCTTGGCAGCTGTGCAAGTTAGTGTGAATTCCACTGCTTGCTCAGAAATACAGAATCTGCATTTTCATTGCAGCAAAATACTTTTAAACTACCTGAAAAAGTTAAAAGCCATAACGGAGTATGGCTTTAGCCTGAGACCTGGCTGACAAGTGATCGGTTCACTCCACCACACCAGCAAACACATATAGCATTAAGTGACCCTTATGGTTAGGTTGTAGCCCACTGAATGCCATCGGGCAGAGGGCTAAAAGGGACGGAGGCAACTCCTCAGCAGAGGAATAACCCCCTCAGAGAAGGTCAGCATGCTCCTGGCACAGATCAGCAACTAGAGGCAAGAAACAGCAAGAGTCCTGGCCATAGCACAAGCGCAACTTCATTGGTAGAAGGAGAAGGAGGAGAAGGGGAGCTATGCTCAGCACAACTGAAGGTTTCACAGATTTTCTGGTCGGACACTACATTCATGAAAACAACTCATTTGCCACAAAGCAGTTTAACTGGGACTAAGCTTTACCCAGTTCTCATAGTTCCAGTTCTCAACACAGATGCCACAGAGCCAGTACAGCAGAGGAGAGATCAATGACCTTTGTCAAATAAACGGTTTGAAGATATTCAAACCCACATACATTCAAGGGAGGAAAAGGAAGGAGAGGACGGGAGGAAGATTACCACTGTAAAGCATCAGCATTTCTACCCCTCGGTTTCTATCACAAAGTTAAACTATTCTTAAAATGTATTCAGCTTATTTGAGAAGAGATACAAGTGCAGCCTCACGGTGATGCAAGAAGAGTTACATGAACATTTTTGAGCCTGCTGGTCAAACCAAGAATTTGGAATCAGCTGTCTATCCTCCATCCCCCCAGAAAAAGAAGAACAACTTTTTTGTTTTGGCTTGAAACTCAATTTCATCGAGAGATGATATTCTCACCGTCTTCGCTGCTGGTCGCTATGCTCTTCAGACTTTCACAATCACCCAACCCTCGGAATTGGAAAAAAAGAAACACAAAACCGCTGCTTTCTCCCGCTGTTCACACTGGGCGGGGGAACAACAAACACCACCTAAATTCCCTGGAAAAAGCCCACCACGATCCCGCCGC